>NC_052505.1:76025478-76260478 GCF_014356525.2 Nilaparvata lugens | reverse complement strand
TCGGGCGTAAACGTTTCTTTCGGTGCAGCAAACTGTCACTTTGCGCACTAGTTGCACAAATAACTATTTCCTACAGTTACGTTGAAAAGTGGCCATTGCTGCACTGATTACAGAACGCAAAGAATCACTTTTCCGCTCTAGTGCGGGAAAATTTTTCTGCACTCCAGATTTGCAACATGGCAACGCAAAATACTTAGTAGGTTATATGGAGCATCAGTGCAGCAAAATCAAAATGAAGTTGGTAACAGTGACTGGGCTGCTATAGTGAGCAGAGGTGCAACGAAGCACAACGCGCAAATTATTAGTATTAGATATTATAACCAAGGACAACATTTTTATTCAATTTGACAATAAATTAAGGTTTTTATCAATAATAAAATTACACAGAAAAACATTTAATGCATTTCAGGCAATTTTACCCATAATTACCCACTTTTCATATTCAATGGTAACTAGGAAAAACTTAATGTGAAATACGTGCGCAAAGTTCCTCTGCTGCACTCAAGAAACCATTCCGCCCTCGCCTACGGCTTGGGCGTAAACGTTTCTTTCGGTGCAGCAAACTGTCACTTTGCGCACTAGTTGCACAAATAACTATATCATGAATCGGTCTCATTGCTAACCCGGCTAACAATAAATTCCTTTCCAGTGAATATGAACTTTTCAAAGAATTCTTCAGGGATCATAGTACTCTTTGAAAACATAAACTAAAATATTGATTATGGGTTTTGTCTGATATTTTTTGTATTAACAAAAGTAAATACTAAATTGATAGTTCAATTTTATGAAATTGATCGAGCTATTCAAATGCAAAACTGCATGGGAATGAAAAAATCTCATACTACTAGGTTTATTACCAGAGAAATGATTAACTTATTTCGATCCATACGTTGAAAAATCTTATAAATATTACATAACTATCCTGCAACGTCTATGGAATGTTCGCTACAGAAAGAGTTTTCATGATATATGACAATGGAATTCAAACCATTCCAAGAATAATATCAAATTGAAAATTGATAGCTGGAACAGTTGACTAACACCCATTCATTTTGAAACAGCACCATCTTGTCATTCCCAGAATTAGTTTGAAAACTGGATTGGAAATGATTGGGAATATTGTTTTACATTTTTGAATGAGATAATATTAAAGCAAATGGAATGAACATGAAAGCCAATCCCAACAATGCATACCAACAAACGCCCACCTATTTCCAGAACATGTTTAATATTCGTGATTCCCAGTAATAATATCCTGTACAAAGCTGAAGAATCTCTATGAATTGATTATGAAATGAAAATTATTATAAGTCCATTCTATAGCATCATTTAAAACGTAATAAAGGAATAAATAAAACTTTTAATTTTATAAACTAAATTTTTAAATGTGTTGATGCAACTATGAGAAAAATTGATGATAAACGATTCTATTTTACATGAGAATAGATTGTTATTCACTCTTATGAAGTGTGTTTGATAGTCATCAAATTTCTGACAATCAATTGATGGAAATGTGATAAGCATACACCGACCCACCTCTTTTCAAGTGGCTGTCTCTGCCGATTGTTGGCACTGACCATACGAGGCAGCAGCTTGTCCTCTAGCAGGTCGGAGACGTTTTCGTCCTGCTCATCGCTGCTCAGCTTCGAGAAGAACTCCTTGAAGGTGTCGGGAAAATCGGGAAAAGTGTTTTCCACGACGCTGACAGGTGGTAGCGTAGACATCATAGCCGGCCGGCGGCCTCACAACAACGAGTCGCGCACTCTACTGAGGCGGTGGGGCTGTGAGGTGGTGAGGCCAACGTCGCAGCCGCCCCTTCGCGCCCCTGTGCGTGCCTGAGTGCGCAAGCTCAATCAATTACCCCATGCTCTCGGCCCAGCCTCACGCCCTCACACTCAAACCCTCAACCTGGGCCCGTCACAAAGGCTAAACGTGTTTTCTCTCAATCACAACTCACATAATTAACGAAAAACAAAAATATCGAGGAGTTCTCAGTATTTGTCAAAGCGTATACCTCTGAGTTCTAATTGTCTACGAGCTTCCTTGTTATCATGAGAGAAGATGCGAGGGTGGAGGGTTTCAGGGGTGGGAAGCAAATTAGTAGAATTCAGAATACAAAACATCACAAAACGGATGATATTAGGATGAGCTCATTTCTTGATAATTACTGTACATTACTCTTCATTCCCTTATTTGACATAAGATTTATAAAACTCAAATATTGCCCACTTCAAGGTCTATAAAAACCTTATATAAACCCAATGTACCTAGAATACATTGAATTTTATTCTGGATACCTTGTATAAACCTTATCAATTTAGTATTTACCTTGGCTCACTTAAAATACAGCTGGTGCTATTTATCCGTTTTCTAGAACTACTTGAACATGCTTTTTGTGTAGTTGAGAAGTTAATATTGTGGTGATTATTCATATTGAATGAAAAAGACTAAGAAATTGTCAAAAAACCACAGATTTATTGATACTTAGAGAGACCGGTTTCGGTTATTACACCATTGTCAATCTCTGATAAAACTGTTCTGTTTTAAAACAATCTCTGTTTGCCATGCTTGTGAACCGGACAGTGCGGTTTCGAAACAACACAGTGTTCTAAACTACTGGGTTGGATGGGTTAAACTTTCTGAGGGTCTGCTTCTGGATAATAAATGCGTGATTGGGAATGAAATACTATAAATATATGAATCTAGAATAACCTAATCAAATTTACTTATCAAACTACATAAAAAAATATCATAAATAGGATAGGATGGATGGATAGGATGGAATGTAGTTGGGATGAGCATTTTTGTCTACCTTTCGTGAACCTAGGACGATTTTTCGAATATTCAAGAATCACTGTGAGCGTTCAATAATGAACATGATCTATGTGAAATAAATGCATTTTAAACGGTCTTAACCGGATGCTCCACTTGAATTTTCTTATAAAGGCAATGCTACAACCTCCTACCCCGCCCGTATCTACGCGCGGTAGATACGTGTCATCTTGTAAGTTATCCACCGCTAACCTCATCTAGGGCTTGTCAAAACGTAAGGGTACAATGATTGGCATTTTCTTTGAATTAGTTTCAGTTGAATCCCATCTTCAAATCATTGTAACATCAGCATTTATATAGCCAATTTATTTTCTTGATTTATTACGATTTAGTGAAAAAAGACATCATTTATTGTCATCTACAGCGAGAATTTGAAATTTAAATGACTATGTTCAACCCCTCATGAATTGATAGAGAGATCCAATCGCTGATCAAATAATCTAATCTCCCTCACTCCCTCACTAAACCACAATCTACCTTGAATTTTCTCTTTCTTCCTGTCAAACATTCCATTTTACAACCTCACTCACTCACTCCTGCACTCATTCTCGCCACTAACTCATCGACAACCTTTTGTGATGTCTCTCACGCCTTCCGCCTCATTCAACCTCAAAAGCTCTGCACATTCGAATGCAGACTGCTGGCCTACACAAACAGAACTATTGCCAATTCCAACACAACTCCACAAAGTGAGAATGTTCATTACTCGATATTAAACTTGCACAGTCACACGGATTCATTCCCCTACCAACATCGAAATACTAATTCATTGTACTGTATCTTTCATCTGACGCAATATTGAACAAAATTGTGAACTTATTGTGATGTTTTCTGTTACTTTTTTAGAGTTATTAAGATTACTATAATAAAGAAATAATTATCACATAGGTACAGTACGGTATCACTGAATAGTAAATAATAGTAGTTAATAAAATGAATGTAGAAATTGTGGTGACTTATCCAGTAATTTCTTGTGATATGATGTAGATTGGATAAAAATATTTTATTATACGAGTACGAGTGAATTCTGAATATTTCTAGTATAGAAAAGTGAGACCTGCTCAACTTTGGCCGTTTAATTACAGGAAACTTAGTCTACTTATAATTTCACATTATCCATTAGTTTTTTGAGTCCTTATCTAATTTATAAAAAATCTGATGTGGCGCACTCACACAATTTCGTTGCCGTTATTAAAATTGATCATCTGATGCTAGTTTTCACGCGCATAAGTTAGTCTACTATTCAAAGATCTGAGTTAGCTGGTGACAGGACAATAACGCTGGAGACACACGATGTCTGCTATCTCTCCGTAGTGAATGATTTAATAGAATCAACAGTTACCAACAGTTTGCAATATTTAATAATCACACTTTCTCGAATTTCGAACTTATTTTCAATTTTAGGTGAAAATGTTACTGAACATTAATTGTAAAGACTTTCATGCTGAATCTTTTGCACTTGAATGTTTTTGTTTAAATTGTATCTGGAGACTGATAATTGGGAATCTAAACTCAAACTTTGCATACATGAGGCGGAGCTCCTGACATTTTTACAGATATGGGACTTGTGGCAGTTGATAGAGCTTATCAATGACTATTATAGGTATAAATTTGATCAAAATCGTTGAAGACGATTTCGAGAGCATCACGAGAAACCCTGTTTTTGACAACATTTTTGCCATTTCAGCCGCCATTTTGAATTGCATTTGATCGAAACTGTTCGTGTCGGATCACACACACACACACACACACACACACACACACACACACACACACACACATTGTATACAGACCAATACCCAAAAACCACTTCCTTGGACTCAGGGGACCTTGAAACGTATAGAAATTTGGAAATTTGGGTACCTTAATTTTTTCGAAAGCAATACTTTCCTTACCTATGGTAATAGGGCAAGGAAAGTAAAAACGGTGTATTACTTATAATTTCACATTATCCATTAGTTTTTTGAGTCCTTATCTTTTCTATAAAAAACAGTGTTTAAAGGATTTCCTCCCAATGAGATATCATTTTTTGTGATTATGAACTTGTCAATTCATTATCACAAAAAATGATGATTTCATTGAGAGAAAATTCTTTAAACACTGTTTTTTATAGAAGAGATAAGGACTCAAAAAACTAATGGATAATGTGAAATTATAAGTAAGTTAATTATAAGACACCTTATTGTCTGGTATACTTAGTTCATACTAGGGTTGTTGTAACACAATTAAATATAGCAAGTACGTATTATTTTATCATAACATAACCAGTTTCAAATCTTCAATTTTTGAATGGAAATCAAACTTGAAAACGGCTCTTGAAGAGTTGAAACTAGTTGAGTTTTGTACAAGGGTACTTAATATATTTTATCATGTTCCGATAATTTCAGTAACACTAGAAAGAAAAATGAGTAGGGTTGTTGTTTATTACTTGGAGTTCGGTATTACAGGCTTTTTATCCTGATGCTATGTCTAAAGCCGTGTCCACACTGAACAAATGTTCGACAAACATGTTTGTTGAAAAAGTTTGGGCGAATTTTGTTATGTTTGAAAAACAATTTTCGAGTGTGGACGCGTCACCAAGCAAAATATTTGTAAGTGGGAAGAACAGGTTTTATGTTTTAAAGCTGTGAACACTGAAAATGTTTGGAAAAACAGTATTTTTTTGTTTGACAAGCAATGATTGTCCAAACTTTTTAAAATGTTTGTCCCTGAGCTCCTCAACAAATATGTTTGCCGAACATGTATGTCGAACATTTGTTCAGTGTGGAGATGGTCTTCGATAAGAAAAAGAAAACAGAATAGATAATGTTAAGTTATACTCGTATTGTTTCAGATTGATTATTTCAGATGTAGAAATAGAATTTGAATCAGGAGATAAGTTTGCTTTTATAGCCTATAACTTATGCCTATTCTCTTCATTGCCAGTATTCATGAGTATTATATTCGGAAGTATTGTATTCGAAAATAATATTATATTCTTTGTATTTCTTAAAAAGAAAGAGATAAAATATTAGAGCTAAAATAGAAAAAAGAGATAAAGTTGTCTAATAACACATTTCGATTTAGGAGAATACGGCTGTAGCCATTTTTCCTTTCTCGATATTTCTACAATAATATTTCTAATGAAGGATGAATAAAGCTCAATCACTCTTGAGTACTGTTCTGCCTCTTACTGTTTTTGTGATGAAGTTTCATCGAAACTCTTCTCTAATTTATGAACTGCACGAAGTCTGAGGTTTTTGCACAATTCAATAGACATCTGGATGAGACTTGAAGAGCGCGCTCGCTTCCGTCGCAAGACAATACACAACGCTTCTTATCTCTATTATTTGTCTGGTATCACACAATCACACTTTCTTCCTTCAATACGAGCACTGCCTTCGTCACTCTTCATCTCTGCATCATTGCTGCCAAACTCAGCTTGCAATCAATACACCGTTGTTAATTATTGCGGCGGGCGAAAATAAACTTGAATAGCTCTCAGACCAAATCATCCAACAATGGACCGACAAGTTTAAAGTTGGGTGAAACCACGTTTCACCTTGAAAGTTGAGTAGTGAACGATGTTGCGGTGTGGGTGACGCATCAATTCATTAAGTCTTATTGTCCCGACCTGAACAACAATTTGTGAAGTTCAGTAGGTTGGATTCGTTCAAATTCTCAAAACTAAACGAAGGTAGAATAGATAGCATGTTTTGTAGCAGCTTATAATCAATATAGCGGGTTTTGTTGCCAGCACTGTTTTGTGACCAAATTTCATTGCTGGTTGATTGACTTTGAGGAGATTTGCAATGCTTTTTCACAATTATTGAACTGCATTAAGGGAGCAACGATCCCGCAGTATATGACACGTCAAAGTTTAATCTAATATCTACCATCCCTCCTATTTCAACACTACAGATCCCACATAACATACATCAATCAAACACTACTCAACAAGGAAGTCTGCTAACCTGTACGGACACAATACAATAAGGAATTCCCTAAGTGTTTTTTTGAACTCCTTCAAGCCATCAATTTCTCTTATGTGAGATGGGATTGAATTAAATATTTTCATTCCCATTTATAACGGGCCACTCTCCAGCAGGCTTAGTCTGTGAAGTGGGTAAACAAAACCTCTAAATCGAGTATTATGGGGATGACTCACCTGGTTCTCCTCATAAATTCGTCTATTTTTAAAAACGAAGATTGCTAAATCTAATATATAAATAGCAGGAGCCGTCAGCAATCTCTTTTCTTTAAAATAAGGTCTGCAAGAGCGCATTGTATTAATCTTATAAATTATCCTAATGGCTTTCTTCTGCAGTATGAATATTCCATTATTCTCTATACTTTTCCCCCAAAAAATAACTCCATATCTCATAACTGACAGAAAATAAGCATGATATACAAAAAGAACAGTTTTTTCACTCCCTACTCTAGCCATTACTCTTAATGCAAACAAGGCTCTATTCAATTTACCAGTGACATGAGAAATATGAAGCTTCCACTTTGAATCACTCTCCATCATCAGACCCAAGAATGTCGTGGAATCAGAAGTTTCAACTCTACTTTGCGTATTCAAGTTTATTCCAAAACTTTTATAGTCTCTACTGAAGGGAATTACTTTAGTTTTTTTGCAGTTCAAACTAAGACTATTCTGAACAAACCACGAATCTAATTCATTTTGCCAATACTGTCACAGATGTGTTGTTGAACTCGTTCTCGTGCACGAGGTGCACTAAATTTGACTATGAAATATCACAACTGTTCATCTCAGATTTCATGAGCCTAGGTATCCTTCACCAGATGAAATCTCCTATTGTTGAGGAGAATAGGAGGAGGACACGCTATCAATGAGAATTCTCATGGGCTAACCATTTTATGTATTGCTGCAATATAAAAATGGAGAGCAATTATTTTCATAATATTATTATCAAAGAAATTTGGTTTGATGAATCGTTTGTACATCATGCATCATTCTTCATTTCATCTATGGAAGTGTAATGGTTATGATATTGAAATAAATTTATGGATTGGTTCCATTTGAAAAAAGTAGAATTAGGACTTTAACAATGGTGATACTTTAGTAATCTTGTAGTTGAACTTTCTTTATGAATTTTTATCGTGAGAAATTTATTTTACACATTCAGATTTTGCTAACTTGCGTCCGGGAAGTCTTAAATTTTATGCAGGTTTGAAGTATTCTCACGGAACTGTATTTCCATTAGCGATGGAAAATACACGAGTATTTGAGAATATTTCAAACTTGCATTTTCCTTTCCCACGGAATTCTCTGTCTCCTCGTGGACCGTCGTCTCGTTGGTGGGAGGGGAACATAATTTGCGTGGAAAATATCAGTCTCAATCAAGCCGCGAATCGAAACAGCTTGAAATCTAGAGGTAGCTTCGGGCCTCAAAGGCCCAGATTGAATGTGTGTTTTGAATTTGTGCATTGTTTAAATTTGCTAAAATGTATTATTTTCTATCCGTAGAATATGTTGAAGAAGTTCATCAATTAATTATTTAAAGTGAATGTGAGAATGTTTGTTGAAGATTAATATTAGTGAGTCAAAATTCCATTAGTGTCAAATTCAATATTAGTGTAGTGAAAATTCCAATAGTGATGGATTCATAAATTAAACGGTTGTGAGTGTCATTATATTTTCTAGCTTATGCTAGAAATCATTGAATGACCGAGTCCCCAATTTTTTATTGTAGTAGTAGAATGAGTAAAGTTCACGCAACCAACGTAAACAGTTAGCAAAATCTTAAATATAGTTTTCTCGACTTATAGAATATGCAATAGAATGTTTTCGATTATCTGTTGTTCAAATTCCTAGTAGTTAGTTCCATCAATAAAATTTAGGAGTGGAATAGAATGCAAATTTTGTTGTTTATAAAGTCCCATGACTCGCCCTTTAGAATTTAGAAATATCTTAATTCTACCCCCATCTGGGGGCGGTTACAGAAGCATCACTCCTCAACTTCATCAATCATGAAGTATATTATTTTGAATTCAACGTATTTTTTTCAATTTCAAGTTGTACGGTTGTACGTTTAAGTTCAATTCTTACTTTGTAGCTTGTACGTTACAGACGGACAAGAACGGAAGTGAGTTGAACAGTTCTACTCGATAATAGTTGGAAATGCTATAATTAATGTCAATGTACATTGTGTCAATACATGAGATTTCCCATCTTTTGAATGTCCTCTCCTCTCTTGTTCATTATAACAATAAAAAAACCCTTCATCAGGTGGCGGTCATTATAGTCCAGTCACTATATACATTGGTGCATGCAATTTATATTGTAGTTCTGATTTTTTAATATATTATTTGGGTACATAAGAGAAGTCCAGAACCAATTTCTTCATGCAAAATTTCCTTGTGCTAGATACAGGTGGCCCAAAGACCTCGTATTTTCCAGCTCATTTTCCAGTTTTCAGCTATTTCTGCCAAATCTCGTAATCGGACAGAAAAATTTGCTCTCGCCTTTTTTCTAGACTATACAATTTTGAATGGAATGAGATCAACTCTCTAATTAGTACTGAGTTATGATTTTTCAAAAATGAGTGAAATTTGAAGGAAAAATCAATTTTGATAAATTTTAGTTTTTGATCAACAATATTTTCCGATTGTTACCATTTAGATGTATAGTTCAAAATCCCTCTGGGCATATTTTTGTGCTCTACAATCTGAGATTAGGTAGAGCGCTCTATCTTATAGAGATTTCCAGGTACACCTGACAACAATGCTCCTTGTATTGTGAAAAACACCCAATTTTCAGCTTCAACCATCATCACCAACTACATTGTCCTCACATTGATATTTCGCACAATGACATAAGTTCATGATATTATGTTCTATGAGAATCACCCGTTAGGTGCATTTCGTTTCAGTATTTCCTAGTGGAGAGGCGCGCACAAGGACACCTCAAGGATCAAAATTTCAAACACTTATAACTTTTGACACAGTGCTCAGATTCCATTGTACTACGCTTAATTCTTATCGTCTCGTCAAGGCGGTCCAAAATCATGCATCATAAGTCAAATTCGGTAGGAAAATGGAAAATGATATGTTGAGTGTACTTAAGTGTAGGTACTTATTGAAATATGCAATATGGGCGTTCAATACCCAAAAAATGGCCAATTTCTATATTCAAAGCTATGTATGTCGGTAACCCCTTATTATAAAAATCATTACTTGATCTTGAAATGTACAATAGAATTTTCTCTTTCATCGGCTGTAAACGATTTATGAAAAAATATGTTCGTAAAGTGAGTTTTGATTGTTGAAAAAAATCCGGAAATCGTAGATATTTTTCTAATATTAACGGTTTTGGCAATTCTATTATAGGGAAAGGTGATTCAATATGGATTTTAGGCAACTGAGCTCGTAGAGGATGAATTTATCTACAATTTGGAATCAATCGTGAGTTTCTATGATGAATCAGACTCGTTTTAGAAACTCTTGATCAACAGTAAAATCACGAAAAAAATGTAAAAACTGGAATCGCCATTTTTAAAATCTTCTGTTACTTTCGAATTGTATTGGAATCGAAAGTATTATTTATTGGAGTGAGTAGAGGAGGACAATTTTCACATTCTCACTAGATTTGGAAATTTTATCAGAAGTATTTCACAAGACATGCAGCTTTGAATATAGAAATTGGCCATTTTTTGGGTATTGAACGCCCATATTGCATATTTCAATAAGTACCTACACTTAAGTACACTCAACATATCATTTTCCATTTTCCTACCGAATTTGACTTATGATGCATGATTTTGGACCGCCTTGACGAGACGATAAGAATTAAGCGTAGTACAATGGAATCTGAGCACTGTGTCAAAAGTTATAAGTGTTTGAAATTTTGATCCTTGAGGTGTCCTTGAGCGCGCCTCTCCACTAGGAAATACTGAAACGAAGTGCACCTAACGGGTGATTCTCATAGAACATAATATCATGAACTTATGTCATTGTGCGAAATATCAATGTGAGGACAATGTAGTTGGTGATGATGGTTGAAGCTGAAAATTAGGTGTTTTTCACAATACAAGGAGCATTGTTGTCAGGTGTACCTGGAAATCTCTATAAGATAGAGCGCTCTACCTAATCTCAGATTGTAGAGCACAAAAATACGCCCAGAGGGATTTTGAATTATACATCTAAATGGTAACAATTGGAGATTATTGTTGATCAAAAACTAAAATTTATCAAAATTGATTTTTCCTTCAAATTTCACTCATTTTTGAAAAATCATAACTCAGTACTTATTAGAGAGTTGATCTAATTTTATTCAGAATTGTATAATCTAGAAAAAAGGCGAGAGCAAATTTTTCTGTCCGATTACGAGATTTGGCAGAAATAGCTGAAAACTGGAAAATGAGCCGAAAATACGAGGTTTTTGGGCCACCCTGTATCTAGCACAAGGAAATTTTGCATGAAGAAATTGATTCTGGACTTCTCTTATGTAGCCAAATAATATATTAAAAAATCAGAACCACAATATAAATTGCAAGCACACCCCCTTTTTTATGTCTATATTGACTGGACTATTAGGTGGACTAAATTTTTACGTTCGCTGGAAGGGCGACACCAAATATCAACTCTGAGATTCAGAAAAATACATGTATTGAATTAAAATATATTTTATTGTCAAAAAAAAAATGAAATAATGACATCCGACAAAGGAAAATATGAATAGATTATCATTCATTCAATTTTCAGTCTCTTCACCTACAGAAAGCCTGTGTGTCAAGATGGATTGTTGATACTGGAAAAATTATAGAAATTGGTGCTATTTTGGTAGTTCTCTATGTAACAAGATGTATTGTTGATAAGTACACCCATACTGTCAAGCTTAATATTCTTCAATCCAAGGGTGAAGTTTGTAAGGTAAGGTTGCAAAATAAAATTGTTTATGAGTGTCATCCCTGTGTGACCCGCATACGAAGCAACTCCACTTTGACCACTTACATCAATGATGGAGGAGTTCTATTTTTGGAGAGCAGAAGTGAAAATGTGGGGCTGGGGCACCTGGGACACGTGCAACGATGACGTCAGAAGGGGTTAATGACGTCACAGGGGTGGATGACCTGCTGGAAGCGCCACGTGGTCTAAGCAAGGGGTTTGTAGCAAAGATGAATGATCTGGCCTGTTTCCCTCGCAAAGTGTTCCCCCATTGACCCACTTTTCGAACCCACCTTCTTCTGATTTATGGTTGGGTGAATTGGTGGTGTCTTTGTTCACCAGCTAGCACCTACTATGTGGTCGGTCGTTCACGCACCACTATTCACACCTTGCAAATCAGATAAATGATGCAACGATAAGACAGGAAAATATAGTTATATCACACTGGAAACCTTTTATTACTTTCCACCATTTGCTATGGCAGCAGCATTTCGAGAGAATTGTGATAGTTGTATAGAATTGAATGTACATATCAATTTATTCATTGATTGATTTGAAAATTAAGATAAAAGTTCAGCATTTTATTATTACTGATCAAGGATGGAACGGAAAACTATTGAGTCGAGCTCAAATTTAAGTTAATTGTAACTTATTGTCACAATGATTATAATCCATCAATCCTCATGTAATGCAATTTATTCATAGTAAGGCGGAATGCACTCCGGAGAAACGCATTTCGTGAAGCTCTCTTTCATGAAACTTGTTTCATGCAATCCGTTTCACTCGCGCATGCATACAAAAGAAACGTTCCCTGCTTAATCTTATCAGTCGATTGCGAGCTACTCTCATTTCACGTTTCCCGAAACTTTTTTCACGAAATGCGTTTCTCCGGTGTACATCCCGCCTAAGTGTTCTCTATAGTATTTAAAGAAATCTAATTATCATTGCATTATCATTCGAAATAATCAAAGTCCAATCAATGGAAAAAGTACAACAATGTTGCGAATCAAATTATCGAATTAAGGTGATAAATTTCTATAGAAAACAAAATATTGACAAGAATCCTTACTGAATTGAGATTGTCCTTAGCTATTTTATTCAACTCGGGTCATAAGCTCTTAAAAAGAATATATTTGATTCAACAGTTACAATACTGCGAGCTTGTGATGAAAGGAATCTATAACCAAATTCTCATGAGCTTGAACGAGCTTATCTGTCACACAATTGTGCAGTGGCTGAGGCTTGTAACGTATAATACGTTTATAACAGCACTGTAGATTTTTTTTCATTTTTTCATTGCGGAAGATGCTTACATGAGCTTCTTGTTGGTGCGTGATTGATGAAAAGTGCGTTGGTGAATTGATGAGATGATCAAACGTCCATGCTATCGGCAGGATTCGAACCCACGAACACACAAAGCACACCAAAGTTTGTATTACAAACTTTGGTGTGCTTTGTGTGTTCGTGGGTTCGAATCCTGCCGATAGCATGGACGTTTGATCATCTCATCAATTCACCAACGCACTTTTCATCAATCACGCACCAACAAGAAGCTCATGTAAGCATCTTCCGCAATGAAAAATGAAAAAAAATCTACAGTGCTGTTATAAACGTATTATACGTTACAAGCCTCAGCCACTGCACAATTGTGTGACAGATAAGCTCGTTCAAGCTCATGAGAATTTGGTTATAGATTCCTTTCATCACAAGCTCGCAGTATTGTAACTGTTGAATCAAATATATTCTTCTCGAGAGCTTATGACCCGAGCTGAATAAAATAGCTAAGGACAATCTCAATTCAGTAAGGATTCTTGTCAATATTTTGTTTTCTATAGAAATTTATCACCTTAATACGATAATTTGATTCGCAACATTGTTGTACTTTTTCCATTGATTGGACTTTGATTATTTCGAATGATAATGCAATGATAATTAGATTTCTTTAAATACTATAGAGAACACTTAGGCGGGATGTACACCGGAGAAACGCATTTCGTGAAAAAAGTTTCGGGAAACGTGAAATGAGAGTAGCTCGCAATCGACTGATAAGATTAAGCAGGGAACGTTTCTTTTGTATGCATGCGCGAGTGAAAAGTGCGTTGGTTTATAGATGAGATGATCAAACGTCCATGCTATCGGCAGGATTCGAACCCACTAACACACAAAGCATACCAAAGTTTGTAACGCTCCTTATCATTAGGCTGCTAGAAATAATAAATCTTTCAAACATCAAGCTAGTAGCGCTTGAAAGAAGTTGAATAACACGGAAGCAGTGATTCGAAAACTCTATATTTTGTGAAGAAATATAAACAGTAGCTTTTTTGAACTCTTTCTTAATTGGCTAGCATTAATTAAATCAAACTTATCTTTCTCCAATTCAGAAATATAATATGAGAACTACAGGAGCGATTTAGATAATGAGTTGTCATGGTATTATAGAGTTATACAGATGTACAAAATGCAGCAATATGACTTCCATTTTTCAATATCATCCTCGATTCAATAACATATTTCCACCATATTATTCTACAACGAGGATTTCACCTGACTTCAATTATTATATTTCATAAGTAATAACTGTCAAACGGTTGCTGTGACTATTGATACACTGATGCGAACAAACATTGAAGTAAATGAAGCGCTCATTCATTATATCAATAGCAAATCATTTCAAATGCAAGCATTGGTTCCACGCGACTTGCTTCTTCCAGGTCTAGCAAGTTTTGAAAATCTGGATCTAGCAAGGAATAGAGTTTTAATACGAATTTACGAGGGCTTGAATATTTGCTTGTATCGAAATATCAACATAATTATCAATATCTTAGTTGATCATCGCCAGTTATTTATTTCAAAATAAGTGAAAGTCTTCTCTTGTTAGAGAAAGTTGAAAGAAAATTAAATATTTCATTTGAAAAATTAACTTCTTATTTACTTAGAAGTAATGGAAAATTGTTCATGTGAAAATTGATCATCTTATTCTTTCTTCTCTCTAGCCCGAAATGGTAACTTGGAAAAGATGAATCAGGATGGATGGATGCTTTTATCATGGATGATGATAGGCTTTCCATGAAGCCTACTGTGTTTTGAATGAGACTGTGTAAAACACATTCATGCGAGTTGCGAGATATAAAAGAAAGCGAGGTAATATTTTTTCCAACGGGCTACAGAAACGATAAGTTTTTTTAAACCCAGATTCTCAGTGAAAACTCTAAAAACTGTGAGCTATTTTAAGTAGTATCACTCTGAAAATCCCATTACAAGTAGACCAGCAGTGTGGTATACCGTGACGCAAAAGGATGTGACGTCATTTAGATCAATGGGTCACGTTGAGTCACGTGCCCAGAGGCCAAGAGAGGACAGTAACCCATGATGTCACGGTTCCATTTTCATTCAACATAAGTTCCAGGTTGTTTTGGAACCCAATGTTGAAAGTCTTGAATGAATTTAATGAAATATCTCACTGGCAGTAGCTGTGGAGAATCTTTAAAACAAACTAACCAAAGATAGAAATATTTTCAGATATATTAACTTTTTCTGATAGTGATAGATTAGTTTAGGACATATCGCGAAAAGTTTTCTCATTAACGATGATCGAGTTATAGTAACGAAATGGACGGAAAGGGAGAAAAATGTGAACAATATTTTGCAATCTTGAGGAAGAAGAAGAAGAAGAAGAATCAATTCTATGCATTACTTATATCAAGTTCTATCAAAATATTCTATCGCGAAACAAGAATATTATTTTCAATTTATTCCCGATTTCATTAATAAGTCCAAATCATTTTTCATTTTTATCATTGTATAATTTCTGTAAGTTCCTTAAAATCTTACTTCAAATCACTGGCAATCCTGTTCAGAGAATTGTTACACTTCCATTATTCTTCAGACATATGGACAAAAGATACCGGAATTGGACATAACTTTTCTCGTGAAGAGAAACTGCATTGGAAACTGCTTAAAACGCTATTCTCGAAAATGTTTATTATTATAAGCATTCACCTGGATTTAATGAGCACCACTGTGGCTGGATGGGAGCAGCCATTACCCCGCTCTGAACCATTCTCAACCGATGAACATCCAGTCTCATTGTGGCGAGCTCCACGTGAATGTCTGGCGAATTCGACCAAACTGCTTCAGCAAAAGCAGCCGCATTGGGCCAAAGTCGAGAGTCCAACGAGTTTTCATCAACATTATCAGTCCAGAGACAAACTTGGGCACCCACAACCTTATTGACTTGCTTGTTGGTGTAGTTCTGCCATGGTCGGTGGGTGTAGACTGTTGACCACGTTGGTAGTCTGTTCAAGAACCAAACATCCGAATGCGAAATTATTACTTTGTATCCATTGTTCAGAAATTTCTCTTCAACTTTTGCTGAACTTTCAGAACTTACATGTGCAATGAAATTTCGATTATCAAAGGTGCTTGAAATGTTTCTGAAATAATTAACGGTATCACACCAAACAACAACGTTCGAAACCTCCAATTCCTTGGGCAGATTTCCTAGGGGTTTAGTTGTTACTGGAAGCAAATTGAATTGATTGTCTACATCATAATCTCCATTATAAAACATACCCCTATCATTATAAATCCCATTTCCAATAGAATATGAATTGAATTCACCATTGAAATGATTAATTCCTGCACGTCCCAGATGAATCATATAGGGTCTATGTGATAAGATGTTTTCATTCATATGCTTGTGAGCTATTCCATGTTTGGTTTCAGGATATTTCAGTTTCTCAATTTGGTTCTTTGCGTCAAAAATACTATTCCAAATCACGCCTATATCATCCAGGTTATTATTGAATTCTAGCAAAACTCTTATACCTCTTATTGCAGCGTAATTTATAATTTCTAATATATTTTCCGAAGTATAAACCTTGTTGGAAGATGCAGCACCATAAATTGCACTCATACAATCACTGTAACAGAAAGGATAGCTGAATTCGTTCGTCATATGCCAATGTAGAGTGTTGAGTTTATTCATGGCCATCGCATTGAGAGTTCGTTTTATTGCCTGAATAGGAATGAAATTGCTACCAGTATCCAGCATGATTCCTCTGTAATTGAAAGCCGGGATATCTTCAAATTTCAAACCAGTAACAATCCTGTATTGTCCAATCAAACTGTCGAACCAAATCAGCTGAGACAGTGTTTCCAGTGCATTTCGAGCACCAAAGAATGTTGATGACTTGATAGATACTAAAACACTTGAAGTATTGGCTGTAATTTCCAATTTATAACTTTCGTCTATGTCGAACCCTAGTTCAGTAGCGTTAGTTTTGCCAATTATTGTAACAATAATATCTACGTTTTTCACATCAACGTTTCCCACTTCAGGCATACTTTTCAGATTGGATAGGAAAATATCTGCAGCACCAATCAAAAGACGTTTCACATTGAAGTTCTCAGCTTTCAACAAACGAAATTTGATGTTGTTTTTCCTGAATGACAAAGTTTTCCTGTTGAGAAACTTCATCTGACCAGTTGGTAAGGGCCATATGGGTGGGATTCCACAGGACATTTGGCAAGTTTGGAGACTCTGAACATCGTGATCAGACTTCAGCCATCTGCGACTGCACAGTTGTGTGTGATTGTCGCAGTGATACGTCCAACGAACTATCCTGTGGAAGTCGAAATAATATTAGCCATATGCATGAAAATCTATGATAATGGGAGAATTTCAATATTCAAACACTTTATAAAACATATAAAAAACTTTTCTGATATAGCATTTTTCACTGGAACTCAGATTCACTGCAAAGATTATCATTTTTGGATTGTCTACAAAACTCTCCATTATTTATAGATGTATAAACTTTCATAATACAGTACTAATGTAATCATTGTTGGTACTTCATTCTGGCATTCTGATACTACCTATAATAATTATCAGTGATAAAACCTTTAAAGTTCCTGAGAGATTCTATGATAAACATCGGAAGGCGAGCTAATTCAGATGCTCCATGGTGAGGTGTATTAGTTGCAAAACATAATATGGAACGGAAATTTTTTCGATTTTTCATCAGATTTAGTGTTCTCCATGCTTGATCATAGCCTATTATTTCGTACTGTTTGATCCGACCGTTTTAGTAGTATATGAATACAGTGAAAACTCACTCGTTAGACTCCCTGAATTCTTGCTTTAAGAAATGTATTGAAGACAGATTCCAGTACATTGTTATGAATACGATTGATCCAATAATGGAGAAAACGAAATTGCTTTTTCGCTTAGCTGCCAAACTGCATACAAAGCAAACCTGAAACAGGAGAAACTACTAGGTTATGAATATGAAAACTGAATCATAACCAATATATTGATTTAACATCAAGCTCTGTTGTGATTTGGGAAATTGTGATTTTGTAAATTGGTCTCCCAGGTACTTTGCGGACGTGGACTAGTGGAATGACCTCTTCCTTATCTTGATTCGATTCCGACACATCTATCCACATCATGAATAATGCCGTGTTGAAAACAGACGTGAATGAACTATTTGAATCAGTGACTGATACAATTGCAATTGGAATTAGCTATCAACAAGAATCAAAACGACATTTAAGCTAGCGTTACATTAGATTAGATTGGATTAGATTTCTTTATTTATGTATGTTACAATATTTACTGGCTTATACACTAATTTACATTGAATGACGATAATGCTAGTTATTCAACGAATTTCACAAAGTATGAATAATTAATCAATGATAATAAATATAGAATGCAATTAGAATAACTATAATATAATAATGTGATGTAACTTCATAAATCGGTGGTGTTTCAACAAATAATTGGCGATTGTAGAAGGATATAAAATATCCTTCCCATTAACACACGACCGGGTTGTGATGAATTAGAGCTGTTGGGAATTATAACTCGAAGTAATGATCAAATAAGAAACTCTACTTAATAAGTAAAAAACTAGTTGAGAGAGCAGTAGAAATTAAGGAAAGATAATCAAATTCTTACTTATTTGATACAAAAGAAAATGATAGCCAACCGTAGATTGCATCCACTTATGAAACAAACATTCACGAATGGTAGCCCAATACGAAAATCTTAAGAAATGTATTCGAACTAATAGTTTATTTGGATGAATGAAGCTTAAACAAACAAGTGATAATGAGGTAGGCTTTTAATTACAGTATATCACTAAATAAATTTGTTGACAATAAGCTCAATTATCGAGGCACTAATCAAATCAGATAGAATTTGCTACATGATTATGCTACTTGAATATTATTCCACAAGATAAAGTTACTTGAATTATCTATTAATAATTTCAATTTTATAATTTTATCTTTCCAGAATCAAAGTTATGCATGGATGATGATAATAGTAATAATTATTGACGAGTGATGGTACAGTATTGAATGAAAATAAAAGTAGACTATGCTTTTGTACGAAAATACAAGATAGTTTATTCTTGTGTCTTCATTTTGTAGATACGTATTAACTTGATGTGATAATGGAATATTCTTTACAGAGAACGAAAAATTAGTTCCAATGAACTTATTATAGACCGATACCATAATGTACCATTCTTGTATCATTCTACTGTAGCATTCCTGATTTCTGTAATTTTGTGGTATCTTTCTTCCAATTTCTCACTTTATCTTTAATTTCTTATCAAATTTGAATTCCACATTTATATATTGTAAAATTCTATGAACGCTATAAAAAGCTAGACAAATGACAAATGAAAGATGGTAGAAGGATGATGGAGAGGTGACATCCTGCAATGGAAGGTAGCTGAGCGAGTACAAGCATGTGACGTCACACTTGTAAACAAGCAACAGCCGTGACGTATCAGTATTATAGATTAGCGCCAAGTGTTCACAGTTCACAGTTTGTCTACCAGATGCCAGCACTCGGCGAACAAGAGTTAAATCCATGGTCTGGCGCATGGTTGTTGACAGACTCTGCATTTTCAAGGACTGGTCTATTTCTTACATAGTCGTATTTTCCTTTAAAAAAGTGCACTTACAGGAGGATAATAGTTTATTGATATAAAGCAAGGCCAATAGTTGAAATCAATATGCAGAGTTCAAATCGAAAACTTGCATTATACCACCATAAATTTCCAGTAAAACCTCCTCTAGTGTTGACTGAGAATTTCAAGAAAACCCTTGCACCATGTTATCCTTCATGAAGTGTGCAAAACGTGTTATAGGCCTAGTGAGCTTTGTTTATAACGTTAAGACACTGAATATTTATTACAATTCCAGTGATTGGTTAGAAATAATTCAGCAGTGAAGATGTGATACGGTACGGTAACCAGTTCATGTTAATATTATAATACACATCAGTTGGCCTAAGTAGACAGATATTGATGGTATATTTTGGAATAACATCAGTTGGAAATCGATATCAGTGTTGTAAATTATTATCAAATTATCTGAACGTTGTTATACAAAGTGCCTTTAATCCGTCCAAATAATCTATTCTTATAATAATATTTCATTATAACAGTCCTAGTTCATGAGAACTATGAATTGAAATGTAGGTAAACGAAATACATGAATCATAATTTATAGACATATATTAACAGATAAAACTGGACAGTATCCTATCACATGAAGGGAAACAATCAATAAATAAATCCAGTCCTTCTAGTGATAATCTATCTATAATGCTAAGTGGACTATCTTCAGCACAACGATTAGCTTTATTGAGTGCGACAAGAGAGAAATCTGGATCACCGTCAAGTGAGGGACACAGGAACATGACAACCACTCCACCGCTTCATGCTGGAGTCAATGTTCTTTTGGGAGGGTGAGTATACCTGTAGGCCTAGTGAGTGTACACCTACACCAAGAATAGTACCAATATAGAATAGTGTATAGCTATATACTATCCTTGCACCTACACTACCACGTGTTCAGCCTATTACTGCAAAAGCAGTATCTAGCAAAGCATAAATTAAAACTAGAGTTTCAGCATCAGTTTTTGAAATTGCAATTCAAATCAATGCAACAAATCAAACATGAAATGCCGTACACTCGTTGCTCTACAGATGGCACTAGCAAATGGGATGAAATCATGTGATTCAAAAAAATCATATGGATTATTAATTATCCGTGTTATTGAAGGGCACGTTATGTGTCGGTCCCAGCTGATATTTAAGAGTTGTGAGGCTTATTGCCAGCTTATAAATCATATTCAGGGGAGGTGAAACTTCGAGGACTACCTACCAATAGAAGTCATACGATAGGCTATTATTATTATATCGATGAAAAATAATATGAATTAATGAAAAATATGAAGAATTCCATAGAGAATACGTAGTCAAAAATGAAAATATCAATTGAATGTAGGCCCTACGTGAAGTTTAAAATAAATACTGGATAAATAACATGGACTGGCCCAGTACAACCACAGTTGTATCTGAGATAAAGTTGATTTTAATAATTAAAGTTGATTTTTATAATTATCTGTAATACCGTAGTTGTATCTTTGGTGGATACAAGGAAGCCCCTGCTTGTGGAAAAATTGCAAGATAAAAATTTAGTTTAACTACTTCACATAATTCACATTTATGTGGAATATCCATAATAACCATTCATGTGAAACTGGGAAGATAAGAAATTTAAATTTAGTAGAAAAATATCCTGATTTGACTACTTAACTTGTATAGCCTATTGAAGAATAGGCTAAAATCTATCTCATTAGACAAATGTACCGTATACAAAAATAATAAAAATATATGAAAATAATAACAAACGTCAAAAAGTACAATAAATCACATTTATATGGATTTCTAAATAAATAACATTTGAAGGATTGCCACCAATATTCTAACATGCATTTGCAAATGCTAAGAGGTAGGACATACCTTATAACTTATCAATATTTGAATCAGGGATAATTTACTTTTTTTTGTTTTTATCTATTCATATTTAATCATTCATTATTTCAAGACGAATAATTTATCTATTTCATTATTGACTATTCTATATATAATATTTCAAAACGCATCTCACATCTATCAATTTCAACCACATTTGACTATTCAACATTCTGAATTGATTGATTGATTAATTCCCTATAGTTACTGGGTCAATAAAAAGACCCCATATTGCACAAAAGGAATGAAATACGAAATAAATTATTTAGGGACAAATCTCACATAGCTTACGAACAATATAGAGTATCCTATGGAATTAAATCAAATCAGTGAAGGTTTGATGTGAATTGATTGAATATTATACTTAAGATGAAAGGAAAAAGATGATGAACCGAAGATGACAGATGCAATCCAAAGGAAAGAGTGTCCTGGTTAGCAATAGAAGAAAGTTGTAGATACTTAGAATAGATATGAAAGAAACATTATGAAAATGAAAGAGTTATAAAAGTAATTCAAAGCACAAAAACATACTCAGTTATGGGATTAACTTATCAAACTAGGAGAACAATAATATTCAGATTGGGATGGAAATGGATAAAATATGTACGAATGTAGGCTACCTAGTTTGAGAATGTATAATGTATGATCATACATCAGAAAATGATTATTGGGAGAAATGTATATTGAGAAAAATGAGTAGGCACTATCAGGCAGATGAAAACTAAGCAATAGGTAATGAAGAAAATAATAATAAGATATAGAAATAAGAAAGAATGTGTTGCTACAGTATCAATGGACGGAATAAATTGGTTGATATTATTAATATAGGAAAACAAGAGAAATAATATTATCGCCCATATTCAAGTCAATTCACATTCTAGTACCCATTATAGTACAGTTGAAAAAACTCGCACGTTACACCAATAAGCATCAGTAGATGGGAAAGACCCGACAGATAGGCCTATAAGAGAAACATGAAAATATTAAAATGTACTTACATATTTCATGTTTTTCTTCATGTAATTAATCACTTCAAAAGGTAACTTCAACTGAGAAATAATTAGAGATGTACGTACTAATAACAATATGGATACATTGATATTATTTGACATCAACAATCAACATTGAAAAAATTAATATGATTCACAAAATCTTTGCTTGTGTTCAATTACTCCCACGATTACATATTGTTATCAAATGACATTTCCTCTAAACTGTACGTCACTTCTCCAAGCTTTGTTGAATAGGTTCCTTCATTATTCATACATTACAAATAACTTACCATCAGTGGCCCATACACTGTATAAAGAATATTATCTGTTTGGAGAGTAGATAGGGATAAAATGATAATATGATAGGGATGAATAGGCCTAATAATATCATGATAGGGATAAATGATAGTATTAGAGTTTGAGAATAATATTCTTCAAATCAATATCAAGAATGAAGTCAGTTTATTACATTCAACTGTGAATTACCCATTTAATTGTTTTTAATGGGATTTTTTATATTATTTCAAATCGTAGGCCCAATTCCAAACAATTTCATAATTATAATAATCATCCATTCTATTTCAGATAATGATCCTCTTCTTGAATAGATATTCAATACACTAGTTACCAGAACGTTAATAACAGTTTAGTTTTGAATGTATTAAAATAAAGATGGTTGGTTGATATGAAGAGTATTATTTATTCAATATCTACTCTTTTTTAGATGTTCTTAGAGTATCTGGGGAGTAACTTCAATCATGTCAGTTCATAATAATTCAGATTGATCAATACGTATCGTAAACTTTACGTTTTATATGGAATATATGAACTAGTAGGCTAGATATCATTTTAGTATAGATTTAGTTTTAAACTTTTCTTTACCCCTTTCAAATTTTGACGTTTGAATAGCGTATCTCACATCAAAAAGCTGACAAATAGTGTAAATTAGTAAACATTCATTTAGAAGATTGTTGAAAACTATCAAACTACTGAAAATGCTCTATTTATTGTGATTCTTCATGTTATGTTTGTTTAAATAATTTTCTTACAGGATTATATTGTAGAACGATTTATATCTATAATTAATTGGAATACCATATTGCATGCATGTCAGTTTTATTCGCATATTATTACTATTTCACATTGGAAAAAATTCACTGTACTGAATTTGAAATGAGTGTTATACCCTTTTGGGCTATTAAAAATGAATTATCATTCAGTATACCATAGGATAAAGAATCAGAAATCAACCCATGATGATGATTCTTTAGAATTATGGGAGTTCTTCATTACTATTACAAATATTCTCTTCCATATTGGATTGTAAGATTAATTTGCCATTAAAGTTACCGAATTATTTTTTTTCAATTTTGTAACGTTCATGATTATTTTCAGAGCGATGATGAGTGGTATGCTGCTGCTGGTTGTTTGTGTGTGCTATTGCTGCCATAGGAGAGTGAATAAACCAGACTATGAGCCGAACAATGGATTCAAGTACCTGAAGAGACTGACTCAACGTTACAAATATTCACTCTAGAACAGCAGGTAAAAGGACTTTTTTGTATTTATAAATGAGTGAAAAATGATATTATAAATAAATTGATAAAGGATTCAAATAGGGCTACTTTAATTGCTTTATTATTCTAGAAGTAACTAGTATCCTTTTCAAATTGTTTTGTATAAAAACTAAACACTCATGCCATTTTCAAAAGTGAAATTGACACTTGAAAATGGCATGAGCAGTGCTGGAATTAGTGATGTTTATCTGAATAAACAATTTGAGAAGGTTACGAGTTATTTCTATTATAATCAAATTATTTCAATTGATTTCAAAATAATATAAATAGCATTAAATATTCATTTTAATTTAAATAATAAATTAAAATAATTTTATTGTCGTTCACATATTATAATATTGCAATAGTGTCCGTATAGACATGCAACGTCAGGAATTGTAGTTTAAGCAAACGAAGGCCCGTTTTCACAGTCAAAGCTTAGAGTGAATTTCATCAGCTTGTGACTTGAACTCAAAATGATTCACATTATAGCCAACAAGACTTGATATGGGTTTGATCCAGTTTAAAATGAAATTTAGTTTAAACTGTCATTGTGCAAACGGCACTCAGTCAACGGCACTTGGTTAGTTAGTTGCATAGCATGAAGGGTGAAAGTAGAAAATACCAGTCAACGTAACTTTAAGTGAAATAACAGTATGTAAAGTGATATTTATTTTAAGTTGAGTATGTAAGTTATATTTTATGTGATGTAAAATATCACATAGATCCTCCACATACTAAAAACCACTCAAAGAAATAACTCATAACTTAAAATTAATGAACCTTATAGAACCCAGAGATATAACAATGCCTATGGTAAAAGAGCTCCAGAATTCAGAATCCAATTTCTTTTGAATTAATTGCTAATAGAGTTGACAATGTTACAGAGTAAAAATGAGATTCAAACTAACCTTAAAGTGCACTTCATGAGAATAAATCATTTTGATTAGTTTCAGGAAGGATTATTATGTATTGTTGAGTTCAAAACTATTTTAATTTTACAATGAAGATGTATTATGATTTAATAAAAATGTGTGTCCGCTGACACATACGGTATATCACATACTGTATATTCACTCTAGAGTGAATAATATTTTTAAGTAATATCCCAAAGTGATATCTTGTTAATTATCGCTTACCGAGCAAAGTCTTTTCCTATTTTATATTTAAGTTGAGTTATGGTGCAATGGACAAAACAGAACAATCAGTTACAAAAACAATGAAGAAATATAATGAGGTCGATAAGAAAACAGAACTATTGTTATTGATTGTTTTATTGTATGTAATGGATTATTTTTATATATCCCTTAAATAGCTTACAGCTAGAGGGATACTATCGCACTGTTGTAATATTCAAATAAATAAATAACTCGAACTAGAGACGAACTAGAGAAACATAAATTACGTTTTTCAAACCTATTTTCTCCTTTACCTCCATACTGTGGATGGTGTACATCTTTCCTCTATGTGTTGTTGCACCTTCGTACTGTATGAATGGTTTTGTATGAATATAAACTGAGTTTATCATTCTACCTATTTGTAAGTAGGCCAATTCCATATAGTTCCAGATAAAAAAAAAAAACTTATTGACAAGCAAATTTTGTTGAAATTTATTTCTGATTCAATGTATTCTTAGTACCTAGTTCAGATATAATATTTTAAATAATACAGGAATGCATTTTATTTCAAATAGATTAATCTCACCATCTTAAGTAATTTTTGATAAAGTTTTGTTGGATCTAATTATATTTTATTTCAAATTATTATTTATTGTCTTTTTCGTCAGAATTGGGGTTTCACTAGATGACACTCATTTACACTTTAGTTTGCATGTTGCAAGTATATATCAATTCAATCGAATGTTTTTGTGTAAAAACTGATTAGATAAATAATAGAAAGAATAAGACGTTGATGTAGTCAATAAGTATAGTTACCATTATATCAATATCAACGTCTCACAATCCCAATTTCTTGAGTACCTATGTGAAATGTATGTATATGTTTACCTGATGACTTGGTCAATAACATGTATTTGTTCACGGCAATAAAAAAAATTGAATTTTGAATTATGGAGAAATGTCACTACATCTATCATAATACAATCAATAATTTATCTTGTGATTTCGTTGTCGGAAAACTTTGTATTAAAACTTATTTCTAAAAGACTTATTTTTTATTTATTTATTTTATTTTTTATATACTTACAATGCAAATGACACTAAAGTAATAACATTGAGAGATAAAATAATAAGGTAGTCCTTGTGCTATTTTTCTTCCAAATTTATAGGTGACTAAGTCCAAGATATTACTGTCTCACATTTATTCATGAGTTGAAAATAGACATTAACCAATACAAAAACAAGATGGAAATATATGAGACAATTTCAATAGATTATATATACTTATAACTACATAGCTATTATACATATAGTCTATTTATATAAACATTTAATACATTAATTTTTTTAGAAAAAAAGAAATGGATGAATGTGAGCTCCACAATAATTGAATGATTAATATGTTTCAGATTTTGAATAGAATGTATTAGGTATTCTATAAACAACAGAAATTTGAGTTTAGCATCAACTTGGGAGTTTTGAAAATTGAACAATAAAATAGTAGGTACTTCTCATACCTGATGAATTTTAAAATCCAATTTTAGCTATGCATAAAACATTTTACATTTGTTCGTACCCACTAGATAGCAAAGGAATAGTTTGTATAGTTTATTATTATTCAGTTTGATAGTGAATTTGACAAAGAGTGATTTTAAACAAATTTTCACTTGTTGACAGTGTTTTGAAATAGCAGCAGAAGTGGAACGATCGCGAACTCCAAGTCCTCCTCCGACTTACGATGAGGTGGTCAGCAGTCAGAGCAAGAAGGACGACCAGAGTCCTCCAAGCTACGATTCCGCCGTCAAATTGGCAGCATGTGGATATGTTTAGTATGTGTATAGTGTGTAACTCTAAAAACTTCTATTACAACTTCAAAAACCAGTGACTGCAGAAGCACACATTATGCTCAATCTGGAAGATTCGCACATTTCTCAATGGATGCCTTCGCTAAATTGAACCACAATGACAACTGAGCACAAAATAATTCACCAAAAAATGTTTAAAATAAGTGGGAAAACTAGATATAGATCATTGACTGTTTTCTTTATAGAAATCCTAGGACGTACATAAACATAACTAGTTCTCACTGAAAATGTTATCATTTGTTGTTGAAGTTTTATTTATACTGTGAATAATCAATCATCTCACCAAAGTGCATTTTTTATAATACGGTAGTGTACAAACAATATCAATCTGAGCCTATTGCTTCCAACACCAATAACAATAATGTTATAATATTATTCTGAATAAACGGTACCTAGTAGGGAAATGATCCCCTTGGATAATGTAAATAGTGATAGATTCTTTTAAGCTATGACATTCAACTTAGTAAACTGTGATCCAGGATCTGAACTCTTAAAATATTTCACTTTCTCCTGCTGTAATCACTAAATGCTTCTTTAATTTGTAAATTTTACTTATTGGTACTTGTAAGATGGCCTTAATGAATTTACAATCATGTTCGGGTGATTAATAAAATAAGATGGATCTCTAAGTGTTGTTTTTTTGGGAACAAATACCTCATAAACATTCGGGTTTATAAAGGGTTTAAGGCTTTTGGTTTACTCAAGCAAGAACAAATTCAGGTGATCAATAGTATTTTTGGATTACAAAAATAGACCTTACAAGAATATAACCTTAATTATTGAGTTGGGTACAAAGATTATTATTTCTTTATAAATATATTCAGCAAAATATTATTTCAATATGATTCAAGTTATAAATGAATATTATCAATACGATAAATCTGAGCTATAATCTTTATCATTATAAGAAATAATTTGAAGTAACCTATGAGGAATTGTAGGAGCATTTGAAGCTCGATTATGTCAACAATCTGTAGACTATTAAAAAATTTTAATTCTCCAGTAATACATTGAATAACTTATAGCAGGAGTGTAGCTACTGGGTAGCAGATACCAAGCTACCAAAAGTACATTCCAGGTACGGTACCGTATGTCCATGTGAGGTAGAAATGTCCACTTCGGTGATATGTTTAATAGATGTCTAATAGGTACCTGGTAGGCATCTATATGTATGTATCCCAAGTTGGAAATATTTTATACATCTGATACCTATCAGCACCTAACTGTGCTGTATTGGGATTCCAGTAGGCGCCGCACCGTATTGTAATTGAAAACTTCATAATATTATTATTTAACGAAAATCCTAAATAAATGCTGCAAATCACCCCAAAGACTTCTGCAACTGCAGATATTGTGACAACAGGGTTAACAGCTAGATGGAAATTCTATGAGAACTACTATCTAAAAATTAGTTGCCAGCCCGGGAATCGAACCTGGTACCTCCCAATTGCTAGTCAGGAATGCTTACCCTTACACCAAACTGACAATCTCTGGATAGCAGCGCTCATTTTATACGAAGCCATAGCGGCCAACAAGGTTACAGGTGGAATTAAATAGAGAATGCATTTATTCAAATGCTAATTAATATATGATTATTATTCAACGAAGTAGGCCTAGTTCTCATCGAATTTCCATCTAGCTGTTAACCCTGTTGTCAATGTCTGCAGTTGCAGAAGTCTTCGGGGTGATTTGCAGCATTTATTTAGGATTTTCGTTAAATAATAATTATATATTAATTAGCAATTGAATTAATGCATTCTCTATTTAATTCCATCTGAAAACTTCAATTTATTTTGATTCTTAGAACTAAGACTATTAAATATTATTGTAGGATAGAAGACCATAGTACATTAATATATCAGCCTAGAGCTGATATAAAATTGATCACTTCATAAAACGGAATTTTCCTGTTTTCTGCTATTATACCAGAACATAATATATAATGTATAAACGGAATTGTATTCTCATCTACAATTATATTGTATTAATATATTGGGTTTTGTACTAAGTTTTAATATTCCATTAGATTCAAGTCTATCTTGAGTACTGTACTGTTGTAGCAGAAGAGATATCCATCCACTATCACCTCAGCTTACCTTGATCGGTGGACTAGCTTCCTCACATACTTAATGGGAAAGAGAGTTCGTTGTCCTTTGGCAGCACAGCACCTACGCTGTATTCTAATCACGTTCATCACACCAAACAACTATATATACAAAAGTACAGTAGCTCTGATGTTAATCAACTCTTCCAATACACACTATAATAAAAATACATACACCATACCTACAAATAAAAACTTTTAGTACCCTTTTATTAAAAACTTTTAAATATTTTAACGACTAGTTTCTATTCATTTCAAGTTGAAAATAGCCTATGGTCGGAACTAGTCGTGAGAAAATTATAAAATTTTTAATAAAAGGGTACCTTAAGAGTTTTTATAATGTTTTTATTTGAATCAAGTAGCCGATATGAGCGAAGTGATTTTGCCATACCTACATTATTCAGTAGGGTGTACAGTGTATAGGTGTACTTTTTATGAGATTCTTTGGTTCAAAATTCATTCATTCATATACAGTACATAGCCTACCATTCAGGTAAAAACAAACAGGCATTCCCCAAAACTACTTTGAATCTTCATTTACAATCAACTAGAGTTCATGTAGAAATGATGACTTGATTCAAAGGTAATTTTAAGTAGGAAAATGCATTATAAACTAATATCTTCAATTTATCAGATCAATCTACTCTCAACACAAACCCAAGCAAAACAAACTGCTAAGAAAATATTATTGCTGGAAGATATTGGAGATTTCACTTGAAACCATGATAAAAATGAAGTTTCGCTCTATTTGTTCTATCAACATGAACAATAATGCGATAATGCTCCTGGTATCATTAACTTCGATTAGATCAGGATCAGGTGAACAAAAATTGGAGAATTTGGAATGTTTAGACCTACTTCTGCCATGTTCTCTCCTATTCAAACAAGCACAAACTCAAATCAATGATTCGGAGAGAATAAATAGGATTAACTCAAATTTTCAGATAATATATTGATGATGGGTGGCAGTGCACATATTAGAGGATACAAATTTCAATACAAAAAGTAGAGCCAGATTGTATAAGATTATTGGATCACTTACTTTAAAATATAAAAATATTAAATTAAAATAATGAAGCTCAATTCAACATCCAATTACAAGAGCAAAATCTAACTGAGCTACTATTTTCAAATTAATTACATCTTATTCAATCATCTAATTTTGTACTAAGTTGACAGGCAATTTCATCATCCATTGTGTAAGCCTCTATGGAATGTACAGGAGTTATATTCAAATGTTCGCAAGAGATTGATTCAGTTGATGTTATGTGGTAGACTGTGGGATGATACTTGAAATTTGACATGTGACAAATAAATTTAAATTATAAAAATATACATGAATCTAAAAATATCTTCTCATGAACTTCAAAAATATATAATTTCTGGAATAATATTATCAAATATTGCTCTATATTGGAATATAATAGACCTACATTTAGCTGGTTGGATAACTAGCAGTGGAGAGATTTTTTTTAATGCAGCCTATAAATATTTGCCATTAAAGGCGCCAAAAATTATTTCGAATTGAAAGAAGTCCAAAAACCGGTGAATATAATGAAAACATTGGCAATCCATTTTACAATTAATTATATGATTTATAAGGATCAAACTGTATTACGATACATACAGTTTCAGATCTCAATTCAAAATATCTCATGCTATATACTCTCACAAAATCCTGTAATGACGTTTATAGCAATACTAAAGGTTGAACAAGTCATTGAGAATGGTCAGACCGAGAGGGGTCAAAGTAATTTCGCTGGACGATTAAGCAAGATGGCTTTATTTTAATCCAAAAAAGGTTGCAGTTGGATGATTCAGATATCAGTAGTTGGCGGCTTTGCATTAAAATTAATTGGGAGCGATTGTCTGGTCCCACCAAGATACCGAATGGCTGAATACTGGATCAACAAGTTCTTCATACTTCTTGAATAACATTTTATGACTGATAATCACGAGTCCTTGAACAGTTTAAGCTCTAATTGAGTCTTTCAGGAGATGGGGAAAACTCAGTCAACATTTTTCATGCAAGTAAATTTAATCGAGAGTGATTCTGATTCACAAATGGCAGTTTCCTGTATTGGATTTCATGAATCATCGATGATAATTGGATCATACGTAGATATTATCATATCAAACAAAGAATTTATTTTAATCTATTCGGAAAAGTTCACATTCAACGTTTAGGTCAACATGATTCAACACAGTTACTTTTCCATCTAAAAACGTCTATTAAATTTCAAATATTTTCAATTTTCATTGTTGTAGCACAAGTGTGTGAGGAGGACTAACAGGATAGGAGCAACTTATAATAAGATGTCCACTCACTAAAAACCATTATACAGCATGCTACGTGGTGAATATCCAGAGTGTGGGGAGCATAATTATAGTTGGCTGCTCCTCTATCAAAGAACTTGTAAATTTTTGTAAGTCAGTCCTCCTGTTTCATGAATCTCAGCTGATCACCCAGACTATGTACAATAATAAGTATATGTAGTATACCAATGTACCTAGAATAAATTCTAAAACATTGATTCCAAACATTGAGAATTTATTTTACAGGTGACCTTCTTGTTTCATGAGAAAAAACTACTGAAGCAGACTGGAAAAGGTCAAATGAAAATTGAAGAGCTGAGTCCCCCTATTAACCACTCCACACCCATGAACGAAACGTTGCCAATTCTTCAGGTGTATCTAACAAATATTGAGGTGAAATAAAAGAGATGTTGTCAGTTCCTCAAAATTTTTATTACAATGACTGACAACATATTTTTTTCCACCTTAGTATAAAGAAATTCCAAATCTCTGTTCATAGGCCAAGTGTAAATTCAATAAGAATATTAATTAGTTTTCATAATTATAGCCAGCTGTGGACAACGTTTATCAACTCTTATTTGGAAACTATTCTCATCGGACCATTTTTGCGCCGTCAACTTAAGTGCTCCCCCGGGAAAAAAGACCTTCATCACAAACTTACTTATTTTTTGGTTAGAAACTTGATCATGTATATGGTTGGAACTTCTCAAACTTTTGCTTTCCTGCCTCCTCCGAAATACAATACATGAAATCATAAACTGGCTTTTAGATCATTCTGTGGACAAACAAATAATAAATTATAATATAAGACGAATAATATTATGATCATAATAAAACGATGATAACTGAATTGAAATGAAAAAGAATGAAATTCTATTTTTAATAGAATCTAAATCTGTCCACATATATGTGGCATTTTCTTGATGATATAACTGGAAACTAAAGTGTGAAGGGGATATGAATAGGGAAGGAGTAGTGGTATGAGTTTTCAAGTCTATTTTTCTCCAATGGTTAACAACCTTGATTTGACTTGATTCAGGAAATATATGTTCGAATTTGAAGTGGATTGTTCAGAGCGTACGGCAGTTATCGTCGAACATACCGTACTAACTTCAAAATCTTTAAGATCAAGCTACTTATAATGAGGGAACTCGTTACGCTCATTCGATTAATAAGGTGATTATGAATATTAAAATTAGCTTGAGCAATGAGCATATGAACACTCTTTAATATTGTTGACTCACAACTTCTCGAATCTGAAATTCGAATCAGTTCAATACCCACTCCATCTTCCAATGTCACGAAATGGCGCAAAAAGCTATTGTTGTAGTTGATGTTTGCATAATTATGTTTGAAACATAGAAGCAGCCAAGTGTGGGAAACGATGATGAGCTGCAACGGTAAAATTTGCCTAGTTCGGCCCACGGCCCAGAGAGCGCACCACGCCCACACTCACTCTATAACTATGTATATCTAGGCAATATTCTATAATGACTGTATATAATATGTTGTACTCTGCTTCAGCAGCAGCATTGTCACGTCATAATTGGAAAGAGCGACCTTTGACGACTCGAATTTGTGGCAGACAGGTGGGAGCACTCCGCACTCTCCGCAGGCACATGCCTGATGCCTCCTCTTATCGACATGACTCATACTCAGAGTCTCTGAATTTACACAGAGTGGGATACTCAACTCAAACATTTCTGTATTCAGAGAGTCAATGCAGTTGTGGACCAGTCATTATTCTGGTTGTGAGTGCAGAATCCGTGAAGAATCGGTACAAATATTTGGAACACTAAAATGCGAGGGATGGCTAGAGGTTTTGATCATGATATCACTTCAATCTCAATAATCCGTCACACAAGGACTTCAGCTGGAGAATCAAAACTGTATTAACAATTATTGAAAAATTCAGAGCGGAAAGTTTCTCTCAAATCAACCGTATTTTATTTTATTTATTTCATATACATGCATCAAAACAATGATTGAGAGAGAAGCAACAGAATCAATCCAGAACTATTTCTCTTCGAAGAGAGAATACAGTAATTGATGATCCCGTCTGGATGAGGTACAGAGTAATACTTCTCAAATACTAGCGTATCATCAAATGAACAAAATCCATTACTTTTTATTATTTGTCTTTATTCTTATAAAACTTATTCAATTGTATTTTGAACTCGCTCCTTACACACAGGCATTTGTTCATATGAGGAGCCTTCTTCACAGTTTTATATTACTTTCCTTGCCCTATTACCATAGGTAAGGAAAGTATTGCTTTCCGAAAAAAATTATGGTACCCCAATTTCTAAATTTCTATACGTTTCAAGGTCCACTGAGTCCAAAAAAGTGGTTCTTGGGTATTGGTCTGTATGTGTGGTGTGTGTGTGTGTGTGTGTTGTGTGTGTGTGTATGAGTGTATGTGCGTCTGTGTACACGATATCTCATCTCCCAATTAACGGAATGACTTGAAATTTGGAACGTAAGGTCCTTACAATATAAGGATCCGACACGAACAATTTCGATCAAATGCTATTCAAGATGGCGGCTGAAATGGCGAAATGGCGAAAATGTTGTCAAAAGCAGGGTTTTTCGCGATTTTCTCGAAAACTGCTTCAACGATTTCGATTAAAGTTATACCTGGAATAGTCATCGATAAGCTCTATCAACTGCCACAAATCCCATATTTGTAAAAATTTCAGGATCTCCGCCCTATCTATGCAAAGTTTGAATTTAGATTCTCAATTATCAGGCTTCAGATACAATTTAAACAAAAAATTTCTAGTGGAATGGATTGAGCATGAGAATCTCTGCAATTGATGTTCAGGAACATTTTCACCTAAAATTAAAAATAAACTCGAAAATCTAGAAAATGTGATTACCCAATTGCAAACTATTGGCAACTGTTGATTCTATCAAATGATTCACTATGGAGAGATAGCAGACCTCGCGTGTCTCCAGCGTTATTACCCTTTCACCAGCTGGCTCAAATCTTTGAATAGTAGACTTGAGATGCGCGGGAACACTAGCGCTAGGTGATCAATTTTCCAACGTCAAGGAAAGTAGTGTGAGTGCGCCACACCAGATTTTTATAATTTTGTAACTGGTTGCGTTTGTTAAAACGAATCAAATGAAATCAAGCTTTATTCCATAAATATTATTATTTACAATATTGCTCGAGATTGCCTGTTTAGGCTTTTCAAAGGCGAGTTTCTCTCACATTTCATGTGTGGTGTCAAGACACTGAAATAGGTATCAGAATAAATTTTCACGAACATTTTTCTAGGTTGCTCTACTTCACTACCTTAGAAACTCCTCTCATACAAAAATTCCTGCATCCAACAACATTTAGAAGCGAAGTTTATTCTTAGCATTTTGTGTGTGAGTCAACCAGCCAACAGCACGCACCGTTGACAGCCAGGAAAGGTGTACTAGCCGCCAGTTAACTCGTGCGTTCAAGAAATTACTTTTAAGGATTAAAAAGGGAAATTTACGTATTCGTGAAGATAGAGAAAGTTGACTGACCATAAGATGAATGTGATCACATACATCAGACAAACGAAAATGTTAATTCAGCTCTATTGTTCTTCCGTGTTTGGTGTAACACTCTATCTGAGTTTAGGAGATTCATCTGAAGAAAAGAAGAAGAAGAAGAAGAAGAAGAAGAACCTCTTCCGTCAGTTGTTTGTAAGAGTCAAGTACGTAATCTCCGGTCCAAGTTAGGAATGCAAATCTCTAAACCCAGACATTACTATCAGTCCTGGAAAAGCAGAAATTCTCATGAATATGGTAGGCTTAATAGTAGGCTAATGTTTATCAGTTACTCAACATGGGAATGCAGTACGTTACCTGTAACGTTTGGATGGATTCCAGTTGCTTATAATTTTGTAACTTTCTCTTCATCGATGATCGGATATAATAATGTAAACTCATAATTTTGTAATTTTATCACTTGAATCTCGTAGTTCTTCAGTTAACTTATTATCATGAAAATGTAGAAAAATTTATTACTTACGTAATGTGATGCTTCTTTTTTTTGAAAACTCATATCATTTCAAGTTTTCCTTTTAGTCTACTTTCTTCTCTAAAAAACTTTCAACATAAAAATATTTAATGTATTTGGCAAAAAATTCATTATTCATTTATTCAATATGTGAAAATTGAATACTGAGAAAATTAAAATGATCTAATAACCAATTAAAAATCGTCCTTCAACATTACTTGAGTGATTTCTGCTTAAAAATTAGAGTGGCTGAATAATTTATGGATACATATTGTGAATCAATCCATAAAGCTCTCTTGAGCTCATTTCTCTATCTATTGGTTTACACTCTTGCACAGTGACTTACCAAATCATAATCAAAATGGATAGTTCCGGTACATTATTACCTTATTCCAATTTAATGAATTTATATCTTCTCTTCTCCCTTTTAACAATATTCAATAATTTTGACCAGATCATTTTGATAATACAGCTTCTCAAAATTGTTTGTGAGTTTCTGTGTGTATGTAAAAATAATTTCAACAGGTAACTGATTTTGTAATAAATAATAATACGCTCCAACACAGGACGCCAATCAACAAATTACTAGTCGAATGTGCTTTAAGTGGCTCTCGCAGTCAAGCTCTTGCCACGAAATGTCAGTAATAAGGAGATGACGTTCCCTGTCATCTCTCTGCAGACACTCAATTAGTTCAGGATAAGTCTACCACTCATTTTAAAAATGATGCAATGATCCTTCCACCGGATTCACTCTGTATTGAGCCATAACTGCATTCCAAATACAGACAACTTTCCCATCCAACCAACAATTGACTCCACAAACTTAACGAAAGAGCTCAATCAACTGCAAGAGTAAATGTATTCGTAAATACAAAATCGTTCGTTACACGCAATGCGAGATGGGTTCAACACCCGTGGTATGTAACTGGCTGCATACAACATTTGATCAGAGCATTTTATTATTTTCCTCTCAGGCAAAATAGCATGACTAAATTCATTCACGCCAGAAACAGTTAAGATATTAACTGCAGTTTGTGAGGAGAAAAAGAAAGAGATGGAAAATATTCACTCTATAACATTTTCTGTCTCTTCAAACTGGGTGCTGAGAACACAAATGTCAGTCAAAAATAAATAGACTAAACGTATTAATAATTTAAACGAATGCATCGTTCGAAGTCTCTATTCATTTTTTTAATACTTTGTTTCTTCAAGTTCATTTTACACACAACATTTTTCAATGAGAGCAGTGAAGAATGAATTGGGTGCATCAAAATAAGTTAAAAGTCAATTTTTGAAACTGTGCACTCAATTATAATATTATCGATCACGATTGTTAACGCCTACAAAAGTAGTAAGAGCATAGTCCGACTAAAAAAAGTTTGAATCAATTTGACAATGTGAGTGTCTTTTCGTGATTTTCCCTCAAGAGTTGGTAACCACTGGATCAAAGAAATGAGGAAATACCACACCATAGATTTATGGACTAGTTTTGACCTAGAATTCACATACATGTGAATTTCTGCTCATTGTAATCGTGTAGGTATTAACGTTATCAATCAAGTCCACTTGTGAAAGCCAGTATTTATGAAATTTCCACTTTTTTATACAAGTGGGAAGAAAAGTGTTCAACAAGACCCTATTATAATATGAGTTTCCTTCTTTTAGAAACTTGCTCATGATATTACGAGTTTTCTACCAGTCTTGAGTGGGCGGATTAACCTGTTACTGTTTTCAGTTTCATAACCCTACTACAATGCATGATATAGTCGCATTATCATAAAGAAGTACTTCAATTGAAAAAGTATGAGCATGCATTTTCTGTAGTGCTCTAATAAATAGCAAGCTTCAATAAATAGCAAAGAATAATATCGATAGACTTTACATTTTTCAATAAAGTTATTACAGGTATTACTCCCACAGCTAACATTGCATCTATAGCTGCTAGTCAGTCGATGAGTTATTAATTCGATTCTATTGTATATGTTTTATACAATAATAAGAAAACAGTCACCTTTATTTAAAAATTTCCATATGAATTATAATTTGGAATGGAATAAGAAAGAAGTTTACTTGCTCATATATATATTATCTGAACTTCTTTAAAACAACATGAAAATATCCTTTGGAAACTCACAACCGTGAGGATAATGTTAACTTGGCGTTTGTCAGTAGTTTAAAGCACCAACCAAAGAGACTGGTTGTCCTTTTACTAGCGACGACTTCATTTCTACAAGAAGGAGGATGACTTGCTGTACTGATAAGAGTTATCTGCGAGTGCTCTGCTGGACATATCTAGAACTCGTTCGGGAAAGTACTGTCACTTTGAAATGCCTAGCACGATCTATTTCAGGGCAGTGAGGATAACGAAATAGATGTAAATAGGTTTGTCTTGTTTGGAAAATGGAGCTCATTTTTCCATCGATTGGGACTCTGATAAGGCTCTACTGGATATCACTCCCAGAAAACTGGTGTGAAGCAAAATGAATGTTTTCTTTTAATATATTCTAGGAGATCGAATGTTTGGACACACATTCTACATTACATTGAATAAATATCAAAATAAAACCATTTTACTATAGTCTCATATTCCAAGCTACGTACTATCACAGAAGCAAGAAACAGTTTAAATTCTTCACTGCGTGGTACTACTCAATCCTCACTATACGGTAGTTTTGTCCCTACCAAGTTGTGTACCCGAAAGTGGTCAGTGATTATTCGAAAAAGAATCAAGCAAGACATGATTAATGCTATAAATCAAAGACTAATATATTACATTAGTGGTCATATCATTACAGGACACAATATTGAATTAAATTTTCATATTATTTGAACTTCGGTAAAATGTGTTTCATCCCAAAATAGTAATTTGATTTTCATGTTCTTCATTGGAACTTGATAATTATTCATTAACGATGTTATTCAAGAGGCTGACTACTATTTTGGATACAGCACTTGAAGTTATTTATAACTTTAAGTTATAGAAAAACAAGGTTGCATTAAAAGATACTTAACCTTTTCAATGACGTTCCACATTCTAAAATCTGGAAGCTTCATGGTTGTCGTTCGGAGGCACGAGGCAGGGTTTGATCTATCCCATTTATTAGAGCTTATTCACTCTGATATTTAGGGTTGCTAGAGGAATAACGACACAACTTTTGGAATAACTGTATTTGCTAGTGTATTTCATTGAATAATTCAACCGTTTTAAGACTCATTTCTCACTGAAGTCGACTTGTTTGAAAAATTATTCTTATTTGCTTGTGCTCAATTTATTTCTGTTTATTCTGGTAGTTAAACTCACAGCTTTTCTTAATAGAACTATGAGAATATAATCCCCATGAGTAATCAGGAAATTCGGATTCATCACACGGAGAAAGTGATGGAGGGGGAGGAGGTGGAAGGAATAGGTAAAGGACAAGTCATTATGAAGAGGTGGTCAATGAGGAGGAGAAGAATAATGACATAGATGACAAGTAATTGAAGGAACAGGAGAATGAGGAGGAAGTGTAAAGAAAGAGGTAGGGGAGGAAAATAGTGTGAAGGTGAAGTAAAGGGTAAATAACGATGAAAGAGAGGACACAGGAGGATAGTTTCAGAGAATAAATGAAGAAATTTTATTAGTTTGGAAAATCTGCCTATATCATAAGTTATGATTCCAAGTGTGGTTGAAAACCATTATGGTTAATACATTTAATTATTACATACAGTCAACCATTTATGGTTAAGTTTACAAGCCTCCAAGGTGAAAATCCAAAGATTAAACAAGACAAAAATCACTTTGTGGCTTTGAATTCATATCAAATCATATAGAATATCCATTGAATAGTTTGTTGATTCCAAGATTTTATACTCTCAATCTTTATATGCTCTTAAACTTCTTTTTAGCTTTTTGTATGTTTCCTTAGAAGGCCACAGTTGGGAACAAACTATACTTTTTTCTCATTGTTCCTTTACTTTCTAGTCTCTACGGTACCGTACCGATCCTGAAAAATATCAAAATTTAATTACAAAGAGTGAAAAATAAAGAAGTGAATGAAACAAAATGCCTTATAAGAATGTCGGTTACGAGTTACGAGGTGTATCAGTATAGCAGCTTCAGGATCAAGGCCACTTGAATCACGACTGTACTCTGCGTCGTGATCATTCAAACAGAACGTCTTTTATTCGGTTTCGGCTCAATAATTGACCCGCACCTATAGTTGTATTGTCAATAGTAATGCTACAACACTATTCGCAGCTATATACATCACATTGTGGGCGGAGCGTCTGTCATTGGAACAAGCAAGGTACAGCGATTGGGTTTCCATACAGTAGCCCGTAATCAACATTATCAACAGTAAAACTAACGATTGAAGCAAGGCTGTTGCTTTGACCGTCCATGTGAGCAACAGTTCAGCTATTCGCATAATTTGTAGATTTCAGCAATCTGAAGTTGATAAAAGGCTATTTTCTTCATAGAAGTGAGAAACGTGATTGAAATAATATTATAATGGATTTGGCTTGAAAATATGAATAACGTGAAGATATTATTTTGATATTCATCTCTTGGATATAGTATTGGAACAACATGGAGATATTATTTTTAATGTCGGGTACCGAGCTCCACTCTGGAGTACAAAAGCATGAAAAATTTATTACGGAAGAAGAAATTATAATAACAATCATACAGAAATGTTTTATCTAATCTCAGTAAATTGAGATTAATTCCCAGAGGAATGCGAAAATTTCCCTCACAAAGGCCCGGTTGCACAAAAGCCGGTTAAATTTTAATCCTGATTAATTAATTTCACGTGAACCAAATCAGAGAAGACCATTTCAAAAAGATGGATCCACTGGAATTAATCAGGATTGAAAATAACCTGGCTTTTTTGCAACTGGCACTAAGTAGCTGATTGAATGGTTACAAAAGTTCAACAGCTGAATCATCATTTTGACACAGTCCCATACACATGAACTCGCTCACTCACTTCCATCATCAACAGACGACGAAATAATTATTATCTGCTGTTTTTCCAAGGATGTATAATAAATATCCTTTTCATGTCCTCCAGAGAGTTTTCCCAGGGATGAGACTTGGTGAAATCAAATTTTAATATTATAAACCTACTATGTTCTGAATTCCGTGAGAATCGTTTTCGAGATCCGGTGAAATACAAACATATAAACATCTAAACATACAAACATCTCATCATATAAACAGAAATTTCTCGTTTTATAGTATCTTCTCAATAATGGATTACCTCCATTACCGCATGATCAGAAAACATCTGAATATGTTTCTTATTCCAATCAAACTGATCTAAATTCAAATTCCTAACAGTGTCTCAGAGTGTGCTTCATTCAGCCTTCTATAAAATAGCTTCAGGAGACATTGTCCACTGAGTCCTAATAACATCTGAGTAATTTATATAATAACTCAAATAATTTAAGAACTTATCTAAGAAGTTTCAAGTTATAAGAACTCATCTGAAATCTTATAATATGGGCAATTACTATTTTATTTGAGCTCGATGGGTCTGTCTGTTATGATCTAGGCGCTAAGGGCTAGGTCATGTTTATAAAATGCAGTAACTCGAGCATCAGCAGGTAATGGTTTCTGTTTCTCAGCAATATTATTCTTTCTCAGATAAAATATGACAAAAAATATTGTACGTGACTTACGTGGTAACGTATTTAACGAATTTGTATGATAATTCTGCCCTCAACTACGTTTCGGGCAGAAACAATCATACTTATGCGGTAAATTATCGTTACCAGACTTGTGACGTCAAGCACTAAAACCTTTTATCATATTATGTAGATTGTAGATTATAAAAGTAGTTATGCGAGGATATCAGAGGGATATTGAGATTTTATTCTGTTTTCTTTCTCATGAGAATAATTTATATTTTTATTTTGACTACCTACTAGAACTGAAGGAAAAATTATTTCAGAGGTGATATAGGAATAGATATAAGGTGATCATAATATGTAGTAAAAATGTATCATTGATATCGTCTTTATCATTAACCAAACTATCGTAGAATACAGACCTTTAAATTTTTTCAACTCACATAGAGAATTTCGTAGGCTATTCCTGCAAATAAGTCCTTTTGATAACCCGGCAAGTCCTTACAATGTTTTCTGAAACTACTTGAGAAAATGATAACACAGTTCACTGAATTCATTTCTTTATTCAAGTAATCAAATCCCTCGATTGATTCATCGAATAGTTCAGCCATATAATAATCAATCCTCCTATTGAACTATTGAATAGTTAGCTATATAAATGTATTTATTACACGACAAACAGTAATAATTCATAACTTTACAACTAATTCAATGCTCGTGTGGGACGGTTCAAACTATTTAAGAAATCACGCCCATTCTCAATGTTACAACATAACATGATTATGTTAATAAATGTCTGGTAAAATGTTTTTATGATGGTTAAGAACACTTTCTCCAAGCTATGATATTCCATCACATAGGGGAGAGTGTAGGTGTACCTATTGGCCTTATAAAATCGCGGTTGTCCACATTCACTTATCATGTAGACAATTCACGCAAATAATTTTATGCGAGCCTGTTAGTGGATAAAGCTCATTTATGAATGATGTGACTTGACTCTCGACTACTACTTGTTTACGATAATGTAGTCAGTCTCGAGCTGTAATCAGCTAATTGCCATGTCGAAGTTTGCACTTAAATTTAAATTTAAAACTCTTTCCCAGCCCCCGCAGTTAGTATTTGATTTGATTTCCTAACTATTATATTAATTAATTATACTAGTTGTAAGATAAGATAGAGATTACATCATGTTATATATCTAAGAAAAAAAAACTACAATAAAAAGATCAAGATAAAGACTGAATTCAAGATAGGTGATAAAGTTCTTGTCCGGAATCGCCAATTGTCTAGCTCCTTTGATAAAATATTGGAAAAATTTTTGCTTCTATGTGGCTATTGGGATGAAATATGGAAATGGATATACCATTACAGATAGGGGAAGAAATAATGTAATGTAAATGATCTGAAATTATTCAAGGAATAGAATTGAGATGGCATGAACTATATTAACATGTTATAATATTTATATTACTGTAAACTTATTTTCTTGATCAATTATAAAAATATTATTATCATCGAATGTTTGTATATTTATAAGAAAAAGAGTTGGATATCATGATAGTATATGCTATTATATACTTATTTTCTTGATCAATCATAATAATATGATTGTAGTGTAGGCCTAGTTAGCCTCTGTTATACTTACACTAGTATTGTATAAGTAAACTGATTGATTTCATTGATCTGAATAATGTTGTCAGTCACGTCTTTGTGAGGAACTGATATATTATTTTAGAATTTTTATGAGATGAGGAAAATAAGCGATATGAGCATGAGATCAGAGCAAGTAACTCAGTGAGCAGAAGATTCAATTAGATCCGGAAGTGATGAGATAGTCTGGATGATTCACGAAGCGATGCGATGCGATGCACGAATGGAAGCTGTAGAGCACTGCGACTACAGACAGCACAGGATGTTCATGGATGTTGTTGATGGCTGGAAAACTGGAAGACTGGAACCAGTTCGGATGGGATGGGATTGGATCCGTGCTGACTGCCTAACGTCCGGCTGGCGCAAGTAAACTCAGCTACCGTGAACTGAAAATCCACTCCCGCGAAAGAAAAATCTGCACTTCAATGATTCATTAATCTCGACATTATTTTCTCTCACATTATTATTTCCTTTCGAAAAAATACTCTAGACCAGACCACCAACACAGTTCGATCATCTTATTAAAATTTAACTTTTTTCTTTTGAAATTATGTTCTAGATTAAAATGGAATACTATGTTTCAATATTAGGATTAAGTAGCTTAAACTGTTGTTCCTTTTTCAAAAGTGAAGAATAATAGACTGCGATCATTATTATATTGATGGATATTATTGATTCAACCAAAATGAAAAACAAAACAAATTTGAAATCGTATTAAATGATCAAACACCCAGGGATAATCACCCCACCCCCCAACTCGCCTATAAAAAATCTTTCTTCAAAATACACTTGACCTTTTTAAGGCCCTCCCCAAGATGTTCAATGACGTAGTCTGCGTCCCTTAAATACCCAAAATGCTCCCGCACAATGGATGTTGAAGACAGATTACACCGTAATATATTATATTTATAATTGTTATTTCAGTACTGAACATAGATTTTCCTTGACTATCTTCTCTATTGTCAATAAGTGCAGTTCGAAAATCTTCAAGGTGATTGATCTAATTTTTTCCCGTTCAGTTGATGATTGTTCTCTTCCTGCTGATTATGCTCACATGAATATGCAACTTGTGCGTAGATTTTGGCTGTGATAATGGGCTGCCTCAGCGAAGTTAGAGTACAATCTCTTATGTTCTTCCAGAGACAAGTAATATACCTTATGCTTATCCATGGTTCTAGTTAGTATTGTCAATCTCGAAGACATAAAAGATTTTTGGATTAGAGAATATACAGTTTAATGATGAATATTATTGGAAAGATGGGAATTTATGAAATTATAGCTGATGACGGGCCAGGAAGATCAATATGTATGGATTATGGAAACCTGTGTCTTGGAAAAGCTTATTCCACTTATTACATCTTTCTAGTGCGATGTGAGACTAGTAGTAAGTACAATAGTCAAAATTATTTGTAAGAGGACAAAGACCGGTTAACCTTACATAAAGCAAAACAACAAACTAATATTCCAATTATACCGTGCAACGATGAATGCTATCCTGCTTGCTCATTACTCACTACAAGGTCTACTCACTTCTTTATCTTCTTTCATCTTTGAAAAATTGAGCAGATGGAAACCCACATTATCTGATTCATTTTTTTACCGACGGAATATAAAACTGTGCATGTGATGAGATGTATTTAGGTATATCAGACCTGTAAAACTCCTGGAGGGCCAAGCGTTTCTCCGAACTCGAAACAGGATTTCGTTACCGGGAAATAGAATGAACCGATCATAATATGTATATTTTTTGAACGACTCAAAATATCTTTTCCCCTTTCTTTATTACTAACCTAATAAAGATAACTTGTGAATATCTTCTTTTTAGAATTCCTTTGATTGGACGAGCTGAGAATCATTAAATTTAGGGAATATGTGACATTGTTATGTGAAAACAAGTTCTACATCGCTTTAACAACGATGATTTCATTGGAGAAAAACTCACCATACAGACATCTTTCCCAGAATCAACGTCCTTGAATGGTATGTTCGGAATTCGAAAGAGTTTTTTTTTCCTAATAATAAAGTTGAGTTCCATTCTTGTGAGTTTGGGATGCTCCTGCGTCCAGTTCTCCATTCTAGTGTTGTATGATCATTGGTTTGATGTTGATCTCTTTTGTACAGTGAGTTCTACGACTCCACGTAATCTAGATAGAATGGATGATATACTCCCAAAGATGAGTGAAATACTACGATATTTTGTGAGTACAGAAATCACTTTGTTCATAGTTATCACTAATGAATTGATAGATCATAATTCATGCTCGATGTGATCAATCAATGGTTTTGTTGCTTCAAACGATTCTGAAGATACTCCCTAATCCCTTTTTCATCTCTTTTCTGTATAGGGATACTTGTAATATAAATATAAAAAAATATAAAAATCTCAGTACCCTTTTTTTGAAATATTTTATCACAACATGTTTCGGACATTTATGCCATTTTCAAGTGATATGAAGTAAATAAATAAATAGTTTATTATTTTTTCTCTGTTTAATTTTGCTGCTTTATAAATATGAATGTCAAAAACTGAATGTCAGTTAGATAAAACAAGATAAGATGACACAACTTTTTCTGAAATCTCACCTGTAGCTGTTTTTACTATAGGTAACAATGTTTCTAATACCGGTAAAACATAAAACCAATCACCCATCTTCAAACTACTAAAGCTCTGCAACTGGCTATGATATACAAAAAAAGGGTCTTGAGCTATTTATTGAGATAAATCTGAATAATTTCAATGAATAATGTTACAACCAAGCTCCAATGAAAGTTCTCTGTATAGGGATTAGGGAAAATATAAAGAAAATAAAAATCTCAATACCCTTTTTTTGAAATATTTTATCACAACATGTTTCGGACATTTATGCCATTTTCAAGTAATATGAAGTAAATAAATAAATAGTTTTTTATTTTTTCTCTTTTTAATTTTGCTGCTTTATAAATATGAATGTCAAAAACTGAATGTCAAAGAAGAATTTCATATTTATAAAACAGCAAAATTAAACAGAGATAAAATAATAAACTTAATCCAATTAGACACCAATAACCCCATTTTTGATAGAATCATGCGAATTTAAACCCAAAATTTACAGTCCTAGTTCATAAAAACATATGAATACACTAACATATGATCAAAATAAGAATCTTCCAGTAGTATTTATTTATTTACTTCATATCACTTGAAAATGGCATAAATGTCCGAAACATGTTGTGATAAAATATTTCAAAAAAAGGGTACAGAGATTTTTATTTTCTTTATATTTTTCCTTATCCCTATACAGAGAACTTTCATTGGAGCTTGGTTGTAACATTATTCATTGAAATTATTCAGATTTATCTCAATAAATAGCTCAAGACCTTTTTTGTATAATAGCCAGTTGCAGAGCTTTAGTAGTTTGAAGATGGGTGATTGGTTTTATGTTTTACCGGTATTAGAAACATTGTTACCTATAGTGAAAACAGCTACCGGTGAGATTTCAGAAAAAGTTGTGTCATCTTATATTGTTCAAAATAAAGTAAATAATCTATACACAAACAAATTGCATGGCTCTTCTCATCAGTTTCCCACTATTACATTATGTTATTAAACATTTATTGTTTTGATAATATTTTATTGAAAACATAACTTCTGGTGTTACTAGGTGATACTATAATAAAATAATCATATTGAATCAGTTTATATTATTATATACCATCATTATTCATGAAGCTGCGTTTACACCAAAGTTATTAACAAAATGTTTATTTTCCCGTCGTTATAGATTCTATTAGATTGAATATAACTCATCATACACTTGATGTGCATATGTGCTTGTCAAGCTCCGTTTAATATAATAGAATTGATAAGGATGGAAAAATAATCATTTTGTTGATAACTTTGGTGTAAACGCATCTTTTGTATGGTAATTTCTCAAGAGTTAACAATAATATCATTCATTCCTCAAAGTTTGCATGATGATACGGTGGAAATAAGTTAACGCTTCATACTCCAAGTTTCCAAACTGTTCAGTAATTTCGGATTCAACCGACAGCTTTTAAGCTTGTAATTTGTACTAACAGCTCGCTATTTCAACAGAAAAATTGTAGGGCGTGCCGCCTATTCTTCTATCCAGGCAAATAGCGCCCTATTTATCCACATCCACTGCTTTCTCTTCTTAAATAATCTCTCCCATACTATTTCCCATCCTCTTTCATGGCTTTTCTCTCATTCACTCTCTCTCTCTTATTTTCTCTCTTACTCACTTATTTCGCTTGCTCATTTATCGTCTGCGTCCAACTCTTCTGAATGTACGTAACGGGTTCCATTGAATGCGTTAGAACGGATGGTGTGTCTGTCGTATTTATCGCAAATCAGGTCGGAATTTCAACAGACAATGACAGATTACTCTTCCATCAGAGGACATTGCTGAACTTTGACTGACTGACGGTCACTGTGGAACATCATACTGGCTCTGTCCAAGTCATAAATATGCTTGTGGAAACGAGATTCGCAAATTGGGTAACAGTGGAATAAAAAGAAGACGACAAAAAAGATCTGTGAAAAATTATAAAAATGAAGAGAGAGAATGAAAAACAAGAGAAACATGATAAGTGGAAGATTATGATCCAAATTATCCAATGCTTACAATTTGTTTAGAATGTTCTCAATGAGACTCTGGTCTTAACAAACTCATATATGTGCAGTTATTATAGGCTTAATCATGTAAGCATAAGCGATACTCATGAATAGTGCTATTATGATCTCCATGAGGCCATGAACACATAAATAATTAAATTTCATTTGAAAGTTATGGCTTCTTCAATAATCATCATACATTGATTCTCCAAATAAAATTACAGGATCTAACAGTAAGTTATTCAATTTTAATTTTTAGATTTTTACAGATTGGATCCTACGATTCATATGAATTATCAAGGAAGCAAACTCATCCTATGACTGACAAAGAACTCTACTGCAAGAATAAGGGAGAGTGAGGCCATGAATTCATGAAACGGGAAATTCATGGCGGAAGTATTTTGTAACCCCTGATGTGAGTTATCAGTCGAATCAATAGGAATTAGTTTCATCCAGGGTTCAATCACAATGAATAATCACAAGGATGTGAATAATGGGTTCCACATGTGATATTATTACCAAAATCGTGTAATCACTGAAATTATTGAGGTTGCTGATAATTGCACAACCTTGACTGTTTGTTGGCAGAGGAGCATTGGTTTGACAACAATCAGCTAGGTTTATCAACACGCACATCTATCTACATTCACGTTACCTATCATATGAATATGTCTTCACATATACCTATATTTTACTTGTATTCACATTTTTTATGTTCTTTTACATATCTATCAGGGTCAGTGGGCTCTGTTTCTTCCTCTCTTTGAGACTTTCCGGCCGCTGGCTGTCACCGTTACAAAACAAGAATGAAAAAGAGAAATAGGAGAGAAAAAATGAAAGGATGGCAAGACGAAGAAGAACAAAACAGGTGACAAACCGGCTTCAAATATGTTCCTCTTCCAGTTATTTTTCTAGTTTACCGATGTTCTGATGAAGGAGGAAAGTCGCCAAAATATCACAGACCGATAGATGAGTTCCAAAATATGAAGGAAATGAGAACATCAAGTTGCGAGGAAGAAATTTTGTGAATGTTTTGGAGACTACTGAGTCGAAAAAGCTGATATGAATAACCAAAAATGTAGACCAAATTTAAAGTATAGCAATTATGAATGGATATTGTGTTCGTGTTTGTGAAATAAATATTTTAGATTTTAAAAAATAGATTTTTGTGATGTTTGCTAGTTTCTATAGTGGTCGTGATGAGCACAAATTAGAGTCATTAATGCACCACAAATCGGCAGTCAGACTACAACCGTGGAATACACAATTTTGATCTACATCAACTTTCCATTTCGGATAGTTGACGAATTTCTGCTGCTCAAACTAGCATGTTCTATAGTTTATTAATCGGTTAGGACTATCCTGGCTCATGACCTACGAATAATATGATACAAAACATATTAATTAAGAGAGTGATCTCTCAAACTCTTGTAATTCATGCCAACAAGAATAATCATGTATTATTAACTCTACTTCCTAGCACCTCTCTTCACACCAACAGTTGCCAGTTGAAAAACAAATCAGAAGACTCCAACAATAAGTCCAAAGGTATGAAATGTTTGATTTACCAAATAAAATGTTTGATTAAGATCAAAAAATCGTTATTTTTCTTTCTAAACTAAAATATCAATTTTTAGTCACTGTTTTTATATTTTTTTTATTATTAATATCTATGTCGAAGATATTATTTTGTATGTTATAATAATTCGCAAAATGATGACACAAAATCGATATTTTCTAGTAAAACATGAGTACTACTTTCAGTGTCACTCATCTACCAACATCAATATTACGAGATTACGACTTATTGAAATCGCGTAAAAACATACTAATTCTAATCAATCGTTGATTTCCTCCCATCTCGTATCTTTCCTAAAATGCCCGCTTTCATGTTTAAGAACACTAACGTCTCATTCAATCAAAATCGATAGATCTGAAAGTTAAACAAAAAGTAAAGTGGGAATTTGAAAGTAAATATCAACAATCTTCGATGTGAACTACACAATCCCACTCGCAATAATTATAATGAAATTTCGTTTATATCCTCCACCTCCTCCTTCTCTCCTACTCTGGTACTCGGCATCCTCCTCTTATTTTCGAATCACAAGCTAATTAGCAGCTCATAGGAGCAGCGAGTCAACCTTGATCTTTGATGCAGCCGCACAATTCAAACCCTGTCACGTTTATAGGCCAATTGTTAAGTTTGCACACCATCGCAGCCGAAACCCACTAGCAGTACCAGAATATTCATGGACTTAATTCCAGCACTTGCTACAAATAACAATTTGATAGTGAATAATAATATGCCAAGATTGAAAAATGTTGATTGTGGTACGATATTTGCCGTGTGACTAACAATATTTTTTTATAATAAAGACTTATATACGTAATATTTCTTAACACTATTTGGAGCTGTTGATCTCTTTGTTCATTTTCACTGCAACAAATTACGCCATCTGCAGGAACGTGAGTGTCAGAACGGAATCAAGGTTATATAAAAAGTAAACGACTAAGTCGAGATACCTACCAACAACAGTTTAGATTCTCATCTGGAACGTTCGAAGTGATTTACCAGAAATACCAATGAACGAAGAATGGAATTGAAGCATTGTCCTTGGACATCCATTAAAGTGGCCCACAATCTCTTGACAAATCATATCTGTGAACTATTACCATACTCCACAGGTAACATCAGGTGCTCACTCTCAAGTCATTTGAACATATTCTATGATTTTTCAGTAGGGTATGACTCCCTTTGGCCAACTGGTTGTCACGAATAATAGAAGTCTATGCATACAACTCACTCTTTGGAGGAAACGAAAGCGAAAGGGTTGATACTAGATCGTGACAAAATCAACAGGTCGTGAAAGTTCAATAGATGAAAGTGCAATTGAGAGTAGTAATAGCCGTTAATTCATTTTCTAGCCGAGTTACTGAACCAATTCACATCTTTTGCTCACGTCTGTGGCTGTTGAGTAAAGATCACTGATATTCTGATTAGGAATGATAATGGCAGCAACCTTTTCAAATCTTTGCATGAAAGATAAATGAGTAGTGTAGGCTACTCCGCATGAATTTAGTAATGAATTGACTGCGATCAATCATATGTGGTGTTTTAATAATGTGCAGTAACGATGTTATTGCATATTGATATACCACTGGAAAAGATAATGAACATGGATTCTATAAAAAAATGTACCATTTGTTAACTAAACTTGAATTAGGCTACTGGGTAGTGGATGTAAGAACAATAATTTATTACAAAGTTCAAAAATTATCGAATTTTCAATGGCGAAACAAACATTTCATCACGAAACAATGATTTGGAGCGACTGAATTTATTGTGATAATGGCTGCGACTGATAATAAATTTTACAAATCATAGCTGAGCTAAGAAAAGTCACAGACCAAGAAACATTTTTTGGGCAATTATTGGGATGATTGGATGTAGAAATTAGCAGAATAAAGCAGAAGCTTTGTTCTTAAAAAAACATGAATGGTTATGATATCGGGCAAATCAGCTTCATTGGAATCTGGCAAGTTTAAAAATATCAGAGAATACTAATATACTTCAATCCAACAGTGTACAGCTCTCAGTGATTTGTTCCCAATATAAATGGATAGGATTCCTTATTAAATAGATTACTTAAGATCGTAAAGACATTGCTTCCAACAAAGAACAATAAGAGAAAATGTGATTATCCAATTGCAAATTGTTGGCAACTATTCTATCATTCTATCAAATGATTCACTATGAAGCAGACCTCGTGTGTCTCCTTATCAAGGATCACTCAGCTCACATATGTACAGCTCACTGAGAGCTGTACACTATTGGATTGAAGTATATTAGTATTCTCTGATATTCTTGAACTTGATCATAGCAAAAACGTATTTTTTAATTAATTTGTTCTGACAAGAATTACTCCAGGTTTAGTTGCACAAGATCTGAAATATTACGGCAAAAGATGAAACTACCCTCACTACCCTCGTATTTCCATTTGAATGTTTAGAAAGAGAGTCATTGAGCGCATCATGGGAGTCGTTTAAAAGGTAGAGGCTGATAGTACGGATTGCTGGATGGAGCGGAAAGCATCTAATCCGGCTCCACTTCCGCAGTCGGCAACTTAATATTCGTATCTCGTTGACGGGAGGGCTTTTTGATGATTGTTTGGGGGAGGGAGTGTTTTTAGAGAAGGGTAGGGGAGGAGTGAAAGGGCCGTCACCACAGAATGTGTCCGAGGGTGTCGCGCGAAGGGTGCGACCAGAGCCCTACTCGAGGGCACATTAAAGAAGATAAATGGCTGCTTTTGCGGGGGCCCTTCAGCCCTCATCAGGCTGCGGCAGTTTGGAAGCAGCAGACGGCTATTCTCACATCAGCACAGTCTGGTTGTGAGGCTCGCACTGGTCATATCCATTCCAATATATCCATATAACCAGCACACATATAACATCTATAGTTTACATTTGTGCGGTATGATTAAGCATCATGTCACACCAAGTTCTCTGGTAGAACAATCAATTATACTCCGGGATTCAATTTCCCCCACTAGTTGTAGATCCATTCTACGGGAGAATACCTCCTAGTAACATGCACTTAACTAGGAAGTGAATGGATTCACGTCACACTATTCAGGCTAAATTTTGGATGGAATTTGAACATGTCTAATGGTGGAGTTGAGTCTGAAAAGTATTGCTACAACATAAAGTTAACTTCAAATCTTGATTTGAATTACAGTGATTATTGGTCCGATAATAGGAGACAATGAAGATTCACACCGACCTTTCAATCTTGGGGTTTTGTTTGGTGATTTATTTCAATACAATCGTCTGTAGTTTATAGATAATCAAATTTCAATAAAACACAATCAAAAATAAGAATAATGTAATGTGCTTTTTGGAACGTTATATTAAACATTAATATCTATTATGACGTTCAATTATTGCTTTTCTCCTGTAGACTATCACTTTTTGTGCTCTGAAATATCAATTCGCTTTTCTCAAATGATGTTCTATATCTTTGGTAGGATTAGCATAAGGAGGATATTGTGGAAATTCAATTTACTTCCATTTTTATCGTTTGTTAAAACGGTGAGAAAAATTCCTCCCGAATTCTGGGAGGAGTCGAATTCATTGTTGGGAAGAGACGGTGGGTGAAAATAGATGCATCTTTCAGTAGCCCCTTCTAGTCTGTTGGCTACCTTCATTATTCAGTATAACAGTATATGTGACTGAGTAGGATTGAGATGAGGGTTGAATAGATGGATAACTGACAAAAGTATGATTGGCGGATTGGCCTTCAACTTAATTATTGATTTCTCATCATCAGACATCTGGCCGAATACTGGGAGGAGTCGAATTCATTGTTGGGAAGAACGGTGGGTGAAAATTCGTATAAACGCGTTAAAAAAGGGTGACTCGCGAGACGTGGGCCTTTTTATGGAAGACAGCTTGTGCTTGTTGACGCTCGCGCCCCTTCGGCAAGAGAGCGACGTACTGAGGGACCCTCTCAACTCTCAACTCTCAACCAGCAGTTCACCAAAACTCACCAAACCTCGACCAAAACGATGACGGCGGTGTAAACAAAGACAACGCTTTGATGCAAAACAGAACCCACACTTTACTCCATATAGCTTACAATATAGAAGCACAGGCTACACAATCATTATTATATCTCACAACACACACTATAGATAGATGCATAACAATTTGGATATATCTATCCTGAATTTGAGTTTGAGTGACTGAGTTTCACTGACTACAGCTACCATATTGGGTAATATCACTGACAAGCTTCAAATATGCTCCTACCATCATGTCAAGTTGTGTTGCATTCCCACATAACAGTAACAGTGAACAGTGGAAATATAATTCTTGAATGTTCTAATTGGACTATTCATACTCGCTCGGCCGGACTGAATGAGAATAGTCCAATTACAGGAATTATATTTTCACTATTTACACTGATCACGATGTGGAAACAAATGAAGTTATGGTAGCAGAGCATTAAAGAATCATTGGGCTGTCTAGGTGACCAGATTATTTGGAGTAAGTTTTGGATAAGTGTAGAAAAAAATCTGCTTGAAGGTTGTGTTGCAGTTTGAATGTTGATATGACTAGATGGTGGCGATATTGCAGAGCTCTTGTAAAATTCATTCCAACTTCAACTGTTTTTGAATTTCGAGCTTAGAATTGGTTTTAATATAGCTTGATATAATACTATGAGTTCTTATAAAATCAGTGATCGAATACGAAATAGTTGTTTCGGTACAGAAGAAAACATTGTAAGCAACTATATTTTTGAAACTCAGCATCCTCTATGTGCATTTACCCTGATCTTATTCTTCAATCTAGAGCTTCAATCAACTCCTCAAGGAAATAATAAAATTGAAAAAACACAGTTTTATTTGTGTCACATCTACATTTATTAGATTTGTACACAGGACTGCAGTTTCGTGTCTAAACCATTAAATACATCTTCAGCTGAAATAATAAAATTTTCCCTTGATCAGTAATAATTATAATCCACTCATAACTATGAATTATTGTAATATCATTATCATCTCACTTCAGAAGACACGATAAAATTGAACAGCTTAGTTGAATGTCAACCATTTTTACGAATCCAATCGTGAATTGTCAACTCTTGAAAGTGCTTTATAGTATTACACATTGCCTGAGTAGGCTATCCCTCCTCCCTAAAAAACCGCTTCACGCTTCGACAACTTCTGAATGTGACAGTTATTGGCACTTGAATCTGCCGCTCAATTTACTGCTCATGCGCACTTGTGTCACAGACAGTTGAAATGACTCAAATAGGCGCTCGTCTTGGCCAAATTCTGGTTGGGATGCCGTTCGACTCAATTGAACCCAATTTATACACTCGGCTATCATCAATATGGACGTGCTTGCTAGACTAGACATGTCATTCACCCTCCTACAAGACATCGGTATATTGGACACTTGTCAAATTTTCAACATGCACTAGTTTAGTACTCTAATAGCACTAGTTTGAGTACTCACTACATAATAATTTATGTCTGAGCAGAGTAAACTTATTGTTTCATTCTATGGTCTGAGTTTCAATTAAATATGGAATGCTAACAATAAGCTTGTTTCTTCTGGTCAATAGTGGACTGTATTTTGTTCAATAATCTCAGATCTAACCTTGTTTTCAAAACGGAGACTGACAAACACTTGAAACCAAAAACACTCACCTCAACAATTCTATCCCGCTATCACCATACAAAATTTGAGTATTTAGGTAATAGGAAAGGGGAGCAAGAGAAAATAATATTGGGAATTTGGAAAGAAAAACACTCAAACCTGAAATAAAGCAGCAATCGCAGATAAGCGCCTCCGTTCCTAGTTGCCTGTCTCAATGTTCGAAAGTGCATTTCAAATTTAATATTTAGAAAAATGTGAAGTCGATTTCAAACTAGATGGCAGCACTACACAACCCGCGAACTCTTTAAATTCTATTTATTGGCCACAACAGAACTTGATTCTCCACTCTAGAACCTATTGTATAAATTCTCCATGTAAAATTGAGTAGGAGTTTCTTCAACCAGGATGTATTGTATTAAATCTACCGGTATTGATAGGACAAAAACAAATAAGAAGGTAAAAGAGAGCTAGTAGAGAGGTCGTCCCTTCAAGTTTCTAGCTATATTTCCGACCTTTTGGGGGCACCCAAAGATTTGTTCTGGAGACCCCCCCACTCAAAGAATTTTAATGACGCAGTCAGCGTAAAACTCCCCCTACTTTTTATATCGCTGGGATTTTCTTGTCAGTTAATATAAATAATGTCTGAAGGTATTTGTATATTAAATATAATAAGTATAACTTATGAAGTGACAAACATTACCTAATTTTGGACTATTTCCATCGAAATTTGGGATGGAACAATTTTGGGCTTTACGCCTGTTGCTCATTTCCCAATTATTGGTTCAGAATGATATTGTATCTATGAACTTATAAATGAATAAGTTATATGAATGATTGCAATGTATGTGATTTAGTGCAATGTGTGCACCACTTGAAAAATATACGAGAGTAAGATTAGTGTAACTAAAAGTTAGCATATTATCTCAAAAAGCAGTTATTATTCGTGATGATCTTCCACTTGAGGTCATTCCAATTCTAATAGACGTTACGAAACTGCTCTGACCTCAGCTCCATTCTACTTTTACTACTATACATTATACTAAAGATTCTCCTACTTGTGCAGCTCCAACTCCAACTAGCACTGAATAGTTGAATGCTTGGAAACAGGTGCGTCTCAAATTGCATTTAATTCGATGAGTTGTTTACTTGCCAGCTCGGAGCTCTCCACCTACTCGTCCATACTTGACGAGATTGCTGACCTTGTCATGCTTAATTCCTCTGTGGGATCGCGCCTCTCCCATATTATTTGCAACCACAGAGTAGCGCTTTCAAGGGGCCTTTCGCTCACTGCAATCTCTCAAGTAGGTATTTGATATTTGCAGTTCGGCTGAAGTACAATTTCTAAGGCTACTAACCAAGTTCCATTTCGTTAGATAGTATAATTGACACCACTATGATCGAGATAGTTAATTGGATTGTGGAGAGTTGTTCGGCATCACCAAATATCATTGAGAATGGTCATCAGCATCGGATTTTGCGATCCAGTTCGCTCACTTTGGTTCATGGACGACACTCGTATTAATATTCGTGTAAATTAGTGAGTTGAGTATTAAATATTGATTTAATAATACATCAGCAATGAGATGGATAGAAAATGTTAAGGCTGTGCAAAGGCTAAAAATAAACTTTCTACTTGTGATATTTTTCAAAGGTTTTCGATTTGTATATCATCAAAATATCAAAATGAAAAAGTTTTCTCAGGAAAGCATTTTTTTCTGATCATTACTTTTTGAGATATGAGCGCCTAAAGTTTAAATTTTTGGGACAGATCATTTCAAATTCGCTAAGAGATAAAACCATTAGATTTAGAGGATAGATTCTTCATGGTATTGTTGATCTATTAAAACCAAAAAATTATGAAAATATCAATTTTTGATAAAGTTATTCAATTTACCAAAAATACCCAAAAATAACTCAACTAGAAGTAATTTTTGGTTATTTTTAGTATATTGAATAACTATCTTAAAAATTGATATTTTTAGAAAATTTTTGTTTTACTAGATCAAAAATACCATGAAGAATATATCCTCTAAATCTCATGGATTTATCTCTTACCGAATTTGAAATGTTCTGTCCCAAAAATTTCAACTTTAGGCGCTCATATCTCAGAAAGTAATGATCAGAAAAAAATGCTTTCCTGAGAAAACTTTTTCATTTTGATAGCTTGATGATATACAAATCGAAAAACTTTGAAAAATATCACGAGTAGAAAGTTTATTTTTAGCCTTTGCACAGCCTTATAATCAATCGACCAATGTGAAAATATGCATCTTTCCAGATCATATCCACTATCCACGTTTAACACTAATCTACGATTACTTGAATTTGCATTTATTACAATGTGTCCAATACCAGGTTTAAAAGAACTGCTGATATTTTTCCGTTCAAACCAGAGAAAAGAGTACTAGTTTTATATTCGTTTGTCTCTGGTTTAAACCGAGATGGTGCATATGAGCCTTTGGACCATATTCACTATCTATGTTAAACGCTAATCTATGATTATGAGAAGGTATATTGCATTTATTATTATGTGTTTCATTCCAGGTTTAAACAAACTACTGATATTTTCTGCATTTGAACCGAGATGGTGTATATTGGCCTAAATTAGCTAGTAGAGTGACATTCACATATCCCCCTCGTGATTTGAATTTCTACTTTGAAGTTGATGTATTATTGTGTGATTCAACGACAGAAATCAAAATGGATTTCTTACATAAAACACATTTTTATTAAAGACAAAAAGTAAAGAGCGATCAAATATACCATTCGGATAACTCAGAGGAAACGCTGAAGGTGTGTATGATCAGTATTCATTTCGAGCATATCTCGACTATTTTATAGTCACTGAGGAGAACTGACAAAACATGGTGCGGTATTTGTTGACAGTCAATTGGCGTAGAACGGGCAGCGGCACACTATAATAGCAGTAGGCGGTCTCTGCCTACCAATACTACTGTACAAGGTGGTCGGTCAGCACTCGTCTCTGATAACATCCGATGACGTCATCATCATCCACGTAATTCCGATGTGTTCGCAGGAGGTTATGCTAATTTCTACAACAGAGGAAGACTTAGTGGTGTGGTGGTGGTAGGAGGATAAGCAGAAGAAGGAAGAGGTGGAAGAGGAGCGTAAGGAGATGGTGGAGAAGAAGGCGGAGAAGATGGAGGAAAAGAAGGAGAATGAGAAGTAGGAAGTGAAGTTGGTGGAGGAGGGAAAGAAGAAAAATAAGGAGAACAAGGAGAGGAAGAGAAAGAGTGAAAAATTTGAAAGGGAGAAAAGGGTGGGATAAAGAAGGAGGAGGATGGAGAATGGATAAAAAGACAACGAGAAAAGAAACAGAATAGAACAGGACATGAGAGAGCAGAGGATAGAAAGTAGCCAGCGAAGAGAATGCAGGAAGAAAATAGGTATCGCAGAAAAGTAATAGAAAAGTGAAGAGGTAGAAAAGAAGAATGTGGATAGGGAGTGTGTATGAAAACAGTGCAGCATTCATGTGCATTCAATGCAGCAGTGCAAAGATGTTGAGAAACAATGGAGAATACAAGGGAAGTGTGAAGAATAAAGAAAATCAACAAGGAAGAAGTTTTGAAATTCAGAAGAGGATTATCATATAGATGGGAAATGAGGATGAACATAGGAGAACAACGAATAGAAAATTAAGAGGGAGAATGAAGAGAAAAACTGAATGGAAAAAATCAAGAAAAACGCATTGGAAAGATAGACGAAAAGGTATAGGGAAAAATCTTCGGAAAGAAAATTGGAACTAGGATAAAAATTAATTGTAAAGAGTACTAATATAAAGTATACTCTTAAGATATTTTTATTAACTTACGGTGCCGTTTCTAAGTTTCATTTACAGACACAGACACTCATAATTTCTGTAGAAAATTATACATTACAATTACGTGCTAAAATTATTATAAATGTTACAATTATCATGTGCTAAAATGATGAAAATGAATGTAACAGTTGAAATATTCAATAAATCATTATATTTTATTTAAAATCAATTTTTGAAAGTAAATATCACATTTTACAAAGTTTTCAAGTAAAAAGGGAGAAAATAAAGAAGTTGAACGTAGAGGGGAAATGATAAGATTATTACATAAAAAGGACCAAGGAAAGTGGAGAAAAGATAACAGCAATAAGAAGGGCTGTTGAGATGTCGGAGAGGTACAGGATGAAAGACAGACGGTGATGATAAACAGGATCGTAGGGTGGGTGGAGATGCATCATTCTTGCGAGGGGGAGAGGGGAGTGAGCCGAAATGTTGCGCTGTTGGATCAGTATTGGGTTCAGTGTTCACTCAGTGTTCAGTCGGCAGTTTGCTCCGGTGAATGAATGAACAAACAAGCGAGCACACACGTTGCCGCTCATCACCTCTCTCTCTCTCCGATGTAAACACGTGTATTGTGCAGTTCTTGTTATCAGTGCTCTTATCACTACTTGGAAGTTATCGATTTTAGTGTTGTTTTTTGATCTTTGGAGCGTGTTATCACATTTATCGGAATACTACTGACGGCTATCATCTCAAGGTAATTTTTAGACAGAACCAATTCAATTTTTACTGTATTTATGTGTTTATTAGTGATATTTAATATTTTAAATTGCCAGGTCCAATTAGACCTATGACAAACACTTAATCTGTTAATCATGACAAGCAAGAATACAACGAGATATGATAATGAGCTTCATTGATGATACATACAGAGTATTAGATAAGAAATTTTAAATGAGAGTGATGGCCAAAGGATTAACTACCTAAACGTGTGTATGGATGGGAGGGTAGAGAGGATAGAGAACAGATTCATTCTTATGACTTTTTATAGAGGATAACAAATTTCCCAGCTCAGATTTTGTTGATTGATAATGCTCAGTAGATAACATGAGGGGTAGGATTATTTATTTCATAAAGCATAATACGGTACATTTACATGAAAAAAGTAGCAATGATATGATGAAGATTATAACATGATGAATATAAACAGTTATGAATAACCCACTTTTTCAGTTGGGTTGAAAACCACACTAACTACTTATATTATATAAATATCAAAAATATGAGCACAAGTTTTGTGAACTTTTTGACTCATGATGATGGATTTGCAGGCTGTGAGACATCAGAAAAATGTAGCTATGCCTATAATATTGAGTCATAGATAAGATAAAAACAAGTTATACAGTTCTATTATTGATTCTACTACACTTATCAAATTCATTTTACAAGTTAAGAACATGAACCTAACGAATGAATCAGGGATAGAAGAATACGGTAGATATATTTACAATGATAATTGATCATTATGATGTGATTCCATATTTCTTGTTACCGTCGAACCGGCTAACTTGGGACAGTAGTCTAACTTGGGACAGTTTAACCCCTTCCCTCCAATTCCAACTTACCAGCTGTCTGTGCAATTCATTCCGAGTTCTGGCATTGTGGATTTGTTGGGAACACATCTTTGAAAACATTTAATAACGTTTTGACATCTAATTAACAGCTAAGATACTTTTTTAACAGTCATAACAATCTACCATCACTAACCTAGAAATTTAGCCTTTAATAACTTCTATTGTGAACACTCAATTATTAAACAGAATTATTTTATCTATTATCCAAATATTTTACAGTTAAAGTATTTTTATTATGAATATGAAACATATTATTCAAAATCTAATGTCACAAGTTAGTCTTCAACCACTCAATTGTCTTATTTCAGGCAAATTATATTGGTGTCCCAAGTTACCCAACCTCTGCGGGTAACTTGGGACACCATATTTTTTATTTTTTTCAGAACAGGTTGGAATAATAATGAAATTGAATGTATATATTTGAAGTATTATTAAAGACCTAAGTTTTGAGCACAAGAGAAATAAACTATTAAAATAATAATGGAACTGAATTTCAAGTCAAAGTTGAAAACTGTCACAAGTTAGCCGGTTTGACATATGATGATGACGTCAAAGGAAGAATTTATTGATGAATCACTTTCCCCAAAAAATCACATTAAAGTAAAATATTGTCAAGTAACATAAAGAATTGAAAAAATTCAAAAATATATATCATACTAGTAAGCTCCCAAGGCAGGAGAACTCACTCAGAATGAAGCAGATATTCTGTCAACTGTTCAAAGCATTGGAAATCCAAGAGAAATATTTTATAGTAGAGAGTATTGAGTTAATAGAATTGCAATAATCATTCCATGCATCATCGCATGCAATAAATTATCCAGCTGAAAGTTGATTTGTGATTGTTATCATAATATTGTAATTAGTAGTTTACAATTTTCATATTTCAATGCTACACTGTTAAATACTCAAAAACGACGAAGGAATTAGTCAATATTGTTGGCCAACGAACTCGAAATGTCTTATGAAGCATACTTCAGTACATGAGATTGATAATGATACTATCGATTGACTTGGCTGCTTCAGGCTAAAGAATTAGAACATGAGAATGAATTGCAATAATTTAATGAAGATGTCAACATGATAAAGACAAACAGTAATGAATAACCGACTTTTTCAGTTAGTTACAAACCTATGATTTTTTGCTTATTTATTCTGTACTGATAACATGTGGAATCGTCATTCTGATAATATTAACCTGGAGAAAAAATCAAATGGAAACTATGACTTTATATATATCGTCATTTTTAGTCATTTCTATATAGAGAAATGAGAGAAACAAAAAAATTCCTGAAAATAATTGTGATTTTATCGTAATGAACAAAAATCCTCAAAACAAAATGAGATTCTTAAAAATTGCTTCAAAATTATCAGCTTAAACGTTTTACTTGAGGTCATCTACGCCAGTATAATAGTCATTACAATTTTTATTGAGTTTGAACTTTTGATAATAATAATCGATAAGTTTTATTAGATTATATTTTAGAGCTGTGCTCATGACTTTACACAATTCAATGAAGATCGCCATTTATGGAGGAGAATAATGCAACAGGCAATATTGAGTTCAATGCTGCATTTATCTCATTGAACTCTCGGATCAATGTCGTTACATAAAATAAATGTGTCTTTCTTTGAGAATTTTCACAATTCTGTATTCTAGAAATGCCATACAATCATTCAAGGTGTTATTTGAAATGCAGTAACAGATTCCAGTAAGAATTTTAATAGTAGGTAATAGAAAAATATTTTACCAATAATTATTGAGGTTGGTATTTTAAATGAAGTAAATTATCAAAAGATAACCAAGTACATCACGTCAACCTCCAAAACGACCGGTATTAGAAAATAATTTTTTAGACGGTAAAAGATTCCACTCCTACCGATTTGATAGCGGCTGCGTAATTTATGATGATAGAAAGTTAATCATAAGAGTGTTTAGGAGGAAAGAAGCGTGGGGTCATCAAGGTTCAGCCGATTGTAATCATGTCTGGTCTCGACCTTGCATACATGAGCATGTGTACCAGAATGTAAATTTTCATGCCCAGTTAATAAACAAAGCGCGCAACATGTTTCGGCTTATCTAGGACACAAGATGCGTACTGTGTTCATCCTTGATCTGCTGCTACTGCATTCATGTTTCACATTGTTGTTTTCACTTACAAGTTCCTAGTCTATTTTTAGAACGCGGATATAGGGGTACTACACTCTATGAGGGTTCGAAGACCCAAGAAAACAATTAATTGTATGGTCAAATCTAATCACTACCCAGTACCCTGAGATAATTATAGTAAATTACTGGATTCCGATTAGAAACAGAGATCAAAGCCTTGGTGCCTTGGTATTGTGGAAACCTTATCGACTTATTGAAACTGAGTTTTATACTTTGTTGTTACAGGTTACACGGTTATTCATCTCATAAGAACAATTTTTAATTGAGTTGTCAATATAGTATGAACCACAGAGCAGCTATCAGCTCTCTGTTACTCATTGTCTCTGATACACATTGAAGTTTCTGTGAAAAACTGTATCACAGTAACTGTAATACTCACACACTAATATGATCACCTAGGAATGCAGATCATATTGAACTGTTTGTTTATTGAGGGTCGATGTCAAACAAGGCAAACGACAGAAGAGTCCTGCGACATTCGAGACCAGTGACGGTAGAGACCTGCGACATTCGAGGCCAGCGACGGTAGAGGACCCCTGAAAATGAGGCCTCAAATGTCACCTGCGTTAGGCGACAGTTGAGGCCTCTCCAATTTTTGTACAGCCCCGACAGTCGAGACCTGCGACCGTAGAGGACTCCTGAAAAAGAGGCATCAAATGTCGTCTGCGTTAGGCGACAGTAGAGTACTCTTCAGTTTTCGTACACTCCCGATAGTCGAGGCCTACGACCGTATAGAGGACTGAAAAACAGTCCTCTACTGTCGCAGGCCTCGACTGTCGCGCCCCCGTCCAATAATACAAGATATCTACAGTATTATTTGCTGAATGTTGAAAACTATTCAACTCATTCAAATGATTCACCATTGAACTCATACAAATGATATGCATTTGGCTAATGCAATGACAAAATCTCATTGTCAATATATTGGAATAACCTGAATGTGTAATCTACACACAGCAAAGAACAGAACAATTGCCTACCTGTTGGGGTATGATATTCATTTTGGCAAAGGTCTATAGGGAGGTGAAATGTTTCAGTAACCCTCTCACCTCCATTCTAAAATTCTGGATTCGATACTTATTACAAGTGGCAAATAATTAATACCAGGGAAAAGTATCATATCCTCGATTATTACAATATCACTGTCTGTTGCATGTGGGAAAAGCTTTAAAGTTTTTCTCATTGGAGGAGAAGAACGAGGATAATAATTATAATAACACCCTACTCGTGAACCAACTTGTATTTTTAATAAAAATACGTATGTTTCATCAAGTACAGTATTTTGAATCGATGGTTAGGTAAGAGGGAGAGAGGTAGTCTCGCCTTCTTTCATCCAAACATTGTTCGAAAATGTCTATAAATCCATGCAATATGCAATACACCTGGGAGCTTCCCCCGCAGTGTCAAGGGAAATTTTGTTCGACACTAAAAACGTTCTCGCTGTGTCATCATTCTTGGCTCCGACATCAACACTTGCGCATTTTCCCTGGCGTTTCTTCGAGGGGAGGTAAAAATAACAAAGACTAGTTCCTCCATGCTTCACAGGCGAATGGACCCTGAAGAATTTAGGGACACACATGATGTTTTCCACCCTTCTTAGTTTATTACGGAGGGAAACCTGCAGAGATCGTATTTTGGTGATCCCTTCTTGCCTGCCCTTCCGTCCCGCAAAGTTGCAGGAGCTGATTAAAGTCGTAACAGGCGGCAAGAAAGAAGTCTGACTACGAGGGGTTCTCCAATGAGCAGAGTATTGATCAGAATTTTCAATTGCATCAGGGGATCCTGATGCTTAGTATTAAATGTATTGCTGGGATGTTTCACTCTAGCCTCAATTTCGTCAGGGGACCTGGCAAAATTTACAAAAATTTGTTGTTTGAAATCCTTTGTTCAAAGTTTATTATAATGTGATTCAATTAACAGAAAAAGCTCAGCCGCCTCAAGGACGCTTCTATTTCAAGCTTTTTCTGGTATAATATAACAGCAGAACGAGACTAGGAAAAGGCCCATATTTTTGCTAACGTGGAAAATAATGGTCAATTTCCTAGCTTTATTCATGAATTTTAGGAGTGCCAGATCAATCATGTAATGGAGGCAAACATCGTTAATGAGCTTCGGGTTAAATTCATTCGGTGTTGGAATGAACATTCTCCATGAAGAATCTCATAATAGGTGAGTTATTTATTGAAGGATAAAATTGATAATATTTGCGGTTCTCGGAATGAAGGTGAATATCAATGTTGCTTGTTGCCGATAGTAATATTCTATCAAGATACTATGAAAAAATGAGAAAAGTTTAGCGATTATGAATACTTATGAGGTATATTAAGAGAAAAATTGAGAGTGAAGATAGATAAGACCCCTGCTCATATTTATATTGTTCTTATACTAGAATATTATAGATATGATATTATCCTTCAGTCATCGATATTGTGTTTTGATTAAGTCCATATGAGTTGAACTATTCAGATTTTCTTAGCTTATTTTCAACCGGGAATTGAAATTATAGACGAGAATAATCTCAATATTTAAAATTTGTTAATTTTTCATCAATGAGTTTTGTAATCTATTAGTAATTTATCAGTTTTGTAATCTATTACTGTATTGGTGAATTGTTGCGCTGTTTTGGTACTCTCATTCTGTTAAAGAGAATGAGTTGAGAGTTAATGATGAAATAATATTCCTGGAGTAATAATTACAAAGCTGACAGTTATGTGTGTACAATTGCCGAGTAACGTTCTCTACCATTAAAAAATAAGTACAGGTACCCATGCGGCGCTGAATAATCAGCACTGGGTCAAAGTCATCCCACGTTCTTCGCTTCCTAGCTTGTTTTGTTCAGTTGGAAAATAATTAATCAAATAATGAGTGCAAAGACTATCTTCTCACTCTCATGAGCCAAACAGGTGATTCATCCTGTTAAACGATTTATTCAAGTTCTTCCTCACACAAAATAGTTCGTTTCACTCAATTGACAAGTTATATAGTGTATACACAAGTATATAGTGTATACAATGATTTATTTGAATTCTCAAGTAATTGATGAGGAATAATTCAATTTTTTCAATTAAAATGAATCCATCGTCTCTAATGTATATCCAGATGAAAAACTCTATCTAACAGCAAGTGATCCCAATAGCAGTATTGTTAAAAATAGACGAATAAAAATCGTATTATATTCCATTTTCCTTGCTATTGTTATTAAAATTGGAGCCAAATTCCGAGGAAGGTGTTCCATGTTTGAGAAAAAAGATGGAGATGAAGAACAATCCAAATACCATGGATTATTTTACTTATTTTCACAAATATATTTCTGGTTTTCACATTTTCCAAGATTTTAGAGGTATGGTAGACTCAGTCAGAAGAATGAAAAAGACTAAGAAATTGTCAAAAAACCACTGATTTATTGATAATAAGAAAGACCGGTTTCGGTTATTACACCATTGTCAATCTCTGATAAACTCCAGTTTATAAAGCCAGTTTTTTATCAGAGATTGACAATGGTGTAATAACCGAAACCGGTCTTTCTAATTATCAATAGATCAGTGGTTTTTTGACAATTTCTTAGTCTTTTTCATTCAATATGAATAATTACCACAATATCAACTTCTCAACTACACAAAAAGTCAGTCAGAAGAAGAAGGTTGAAGTAATTGTCGCTGCGAAAGGGCAGCACATTTTTTTCTTATGATTGAGCCATCTATATTGACGTCGATGTTTCAGTTTTCAGGATGAATAAATTCATAAATTTTACTAAAAGATCCATGTGTAGTAACAATCTTAAATCATTACTATATTATTTATCTTCGAATACAAGGAATACTAGAATCCAATTTCAACCTGTGGAGATAGTCACCTGCTCATCAAAAACCACTCAACCAAAAATATATTCTGAAAGTGTGGCTCGTGGTGAAGTTGCCAAGACTTGAGACATCAAACATCTTAATCTATATTGGTCGTCTTCAATTTTCGTCCTGTCTCGTGTTTGGAATAATATTCCTTCATTTTGGCACCAACAAAGAATCGCTACAGACGGAACAAAATAAAGTTACAGCGACGACAAAAAAATGAAAAGAGATTTTTTGGTTTCTGTGGTGTGTCTATTTTTGTATGATATTTCAGCACACACATGCTGTGCTCATAGCGCATTAGTGGGAGAGTTAATGAATGATCTCTTACTTCGCAACTTCATTTTTTCGAATTTTGATTCTTGTAAGATATTCTATGCCTGGTGCCTAGATCCTGATGTATTGAACTGCTTGAAGTGCATTTGAGTACTGCATAAATACTACAATAATTTAATTGAATAATTACTTAATCAGGCTATACTGTCACGTTATCAAACAAAACATTCTTTCGATTGATGAAGTTCCAATATCATGATAATTTGTGGAAGTTTTTTCAAGATACTACTTATGAACTATAAAAGGTTCACACAGACATATCCATAGAGGGATTTATTAACATTCAATTATCATTACAGAGAGACCTACTTGAAAGATCATAGATAACAGAATCATGGAAGGAAAATAAAGAATAATTTTATTGAAGAAAATAGTGATAAAGATACAAAATGAGAATGAGGAAGAGAAACTGTTCCTCCAGACTGTGTCAAACTCGCTCAAGATTGGTTGTAGCTCATTGGCTAGATCCACAAACTTTCAGTTACGTGTCAGATTTAGTATTCAAATCTAATCCAGAAACTCACATTTTTCTCAAAAAATGAGAAAAAGAATACGGAGAATTTACATTATAATAATAAAGTTATAATGACTACCGCCTTGAAGTAGTACAATTGGATCAGAAGAATGCTAATCTCCCATGAAATCATTTGTTTCCCCAATACCAAATAAGGTGGAAACAGTCGCGACCGTGAAACAGGTCTAAAACTTGACCTTGTGGAAGTTTGTCACCACTTTTACCAATTGCGGTAAAATCCTCAGATCACTAAAGAAATACGATAGATAAAATTTCATCATTCGAAATTCGAAAATATCCAGATTTTTTCAATGATTAATCACAAAATGATATCCATATTTAATGAATAATAATGAATTACTTCTCACAACTGAAGTTTTACATAAACTCTCACAAAATTCTAAGGTTATCATATAAGAACGACGTCATAATTATGACAAACGATTGTAAACTTTTCTAGTGGTAAGATGGTAATCCGTCAATTCTTAAGAAGGCTTTATGGATGACAATTAATGGCAGTGGTAGCATAGACAAATAAATAAGGAATCTTCTCTTCATGTATCTTTATAACAATTAACAGTATCTTCACTCTATGGTGGTAATGATTGTGGATAGTGGTGCGGGAATTAGTGTTATTCTCCATATCGATCCAGGAGGTTTGAGACAATTTTATGGGTGAATCAAAAAATTATTATTCACCCTTGAATAATTTTCTAGAAAACATAGAAAGTTTTCCAGAAGTTTCTATTATAGGTAAGTTAATTTTTTTGGTATCGCAATTCGCTGAGCTTGAGATAAGACGTGATTCAATTATGTAAAGTTCATATAGCAACTCCAAATAGAACGGAATCGCTCTCTATTATTAATTTGAATAGCCTACCATACAAATAAATAATACTTTTCGAATGGGCTTCAATTCCAAATTCTTATTCAAGTTCTAAGATGAATGCATGATTGTGCACATTTAAAAAAGTTTATCTATTCTTGATGTGAAATATATTATTCTTATCATATTCCTCCTGATATTATTTTCCAATTCCTTCATATCAAACATAAATAAGACGACTGTTGTCTGAAACAGATGAAAAATGTTAGATTTTCATTTTCATAAAAAAAAACAATACTAATATGAAATGACGTCTGGAGTACTATCAGCTATTAATAACATGTTTATCCTTCTCAGCTGATTACAAACTTCACGACAATTGAAAGCGAACAACAATCATATTTGTTATGGAAACTACTGTTCAAATATTCCGAAAATAATAATAATTTAATGTAAATGTTGATAAAGAAAATGAATTGGAATTTGTTCAAGAGCGATTGGAGATTACAAGGTGAAGCTGATGTATTTTAATAGCTTTTCCGTGACACAGATTACACTCAATATTCTAAAAAGGCTATAATTCAGAAGCAATACTTCTAAACGAACACTCAACGAAGACCTTACCACATTCCAGTGTTTTGGAACCAGTTATTTATTATTTTTTTAAATAATTATTATTCCTAAAATATCATTCAAATGATCATACACATTTTCTCTGTTTCAACTGATGAGTAAAAATCTCGTCAATTGAAAAGTTTTTGGTATATAATATGGAGTGCTGTCATTCTGTCATTATGACACACATCATACATCGCTCTCCACTGATAAGTAATAATATTACTAGAATGATAATCACTTTATCAATATGTATGATGACATTATAAAGGTTCCACAGTCTTATCAGCTTTTCAAGCGAAAATGAAAAAAAATACCTATACCATAAAAACGTCCACAGACGAGCTTGGACCGCCTCTCCTGGTGATTGGAGTAATAATTTTAATTTCTGACTTGAGTCTCTTTTATTTTTCTACTCATTTGTATCTCACCGTTTTCAACTACATTTATCATCTCAATTGTAGCCAAATTCAAGAATGAATAATGGGCGTCGACAGTCGGCTGTGATCATAGGCTAACCTCCATTGATGTTAAATCTATGTTTTCATTATAATAGAGTGACTCATTTGAACAATAATGTGTGATCTTGTTCAACCTGTAGCCACCTACCACCAGTTTCAAGGTCATGGAATAATTTGATCATCAATAATGATTCAATAATGCTAATGACTCATTTCAAGCTTGCGAGCCCCCTTACCATTGTAACACTCCTAAGTTATCAAAATTAAATGAAATGCTGCCATTTGTATTGAGTGAATATTTGTCATAACATAGTAATCTATGCATGAGCTTATCATAATGAAGAATTTAACCCCATTGATCTCAAAAATTCAAGGACCACCTTATTATTTATTGATAGCATGTAAGCCTGCTTTTCAGGACCCGGACTTTGAGTTGCGCCCTGGGCAATCATGAACCCATTATCGCCACTTTTTCATAGGACTATAATTTTTTTTCTCCAACAATTTAGGTTTAATATAGTTCTTTATAGTCCTTCATACCTCTAAAGCATCACAAAAATTACAATGCTGTAAACAGTAGTTCACTGTTCCACCGCGTACCAGACTTGCATCCATCCAATATCAAAGTGACTTGTATCTTTTCAACGAAACTGTGATATGTTTCTTGATCAAAAGTGGAATAAAAAATAGTGTTTTAATAGTTCTAATTCAGATTTTTCGAACCATATTAACTATCTCTATGTTAACTCTTGTGTTTAGCAAAAACACATTCACTTACTTTTCAAAGAACACTAAGAATCATCATCTACAGCTTATACCAATCAACTTTCCAAACTACCCTATTTATACCAGTACACAATTTATCTGTTTATTACAGCTGGTAACTTTTGATGCTAAATCATATTATCACAACATGATCTTGAATCATGATCATCTTCCCGTTCTTCGGTAGCAGCTCGGCCGACAATTTCGAAAACATAGGTCTGTAAAATTGATTAATATTGTTATCAGCCCCCCTATTAGAATTTCTATTTCTGGTCAAAAACAATCCCCAATATTCACACACCATATTCCCAAAACTTGTACCGTTCTTTCAAATAGTGTTTAAGTCTATAGGGAGCATACACACATACAGACATTCAATTTTTATATACATATAGATTTGCGATAGTAAATAATAGTAAAACACTTACTATTACATTTGCAATAGTAAACACTTCCAATATGACTCATTACACTACTTCAATCATTTAGAGCCGTCAGTGTTCATAAAATCTCATTTAGTTTATAGAAACTTTTATTGGACGCTATGTTCCTTATATTATCCAGTTTTTCGATATGACCAATCATCAGTACATTCATTACTATTACAGTACATTACAGTTTATCATAGTAATCTACTATATAGATTTATTTAGTGTGTACTGTACTAGATTCTTGTTGCTGTACCAACAATAATTAACGAGCTGAATCAATTTTCTCTAAAGTTGCATGGTTGATTCAAATATACTCATGATTTAGGAGTGGTACGGAGCATGAATAATAATTATTCTCAAGGTTATCATCAATCGCCTGAAATGGACCAGACTGATTTCCTCATTGTGAGAAAAAAGCATAACAAACTATCCCACATCTACGACAATGCATACAGAGATAATGAAACAAATCATAAAAATACGCCTCAAGATGATAATATACTGTGATTATCATCAATAATATTCCACGTAGGCATATGATATGATGTCTAAAAATTTCATGTTTCTATTGTTGATTACTTAAATAGTTATGAATACAGAGATAATCATAATGCACTAATTAAGTATATATGATTCAAAGAATAACGTGAATAGTCATTTCTAATTAGGAATTATGTGTTGTGAAGAGTATTACCTCTGAGTGGTACTGGTACTGTAATTATTATATTTTCGTGTTCTCAACTCCTGGGAAACCGAACATACTGAAATAATCATGTCCAGAAAACATAAACTTTATTTCAAAGGATTAATAATCATTAGTAAGGGCGTTTGCGTGAAAGTTCAACAATATTGCTGATAAAAATAGTGGGTAAGGTTATTGAACTCTCGTGAAACTGTACTCGTTATCAAAGAGCGATTAACGTTATCCACGAAGTTACACTACTTGCATTTTCACGTTTTTTGAGCAATGTTCGTTTTTATTATATGGATGACACAATTTTAAACGGTCGTCCTTGGCTCATTTAGAATGCTGCCTGTGTGTGGCACTAAATTTGCAATGTCCTATTTTATCCTTTTTCGAGATGAAAGGCTCACGAAGTAAAATAAGTGATAAAAACTTTGTCTATTATGACTCAACGCCGCTAAAACGACCTTCGGAGACTGACCGCGCGAGCGATTCCAACAAAACCAGTTCTCAACTCCTCTAAAAAAAGGCACATCTTCTTTGGTAATAATTCTGACCATTGCGGTTTTGATAAGCAAACTAGGTGACGTGCCGCAGGCTTTCTCATTCTCTTTTTCTCCATCTTCTCTCTCTCTCTCTTCATTTGTCCCTTCATACGCTTTGTATCATCAACCTCTTTCATCAAAATGGTTTTTGTCAGTCTGTCCAAAAATCTGAATTGAATGCTCAAAATTATGGTACATCATGCAAAGACTAATAGGAACTAAATATTTTTCAAGCTCTTATTTCTTCCCCAGATATTTTTGCCACTAGAAGACTGGAAGCAAATTCACCGTAGGTTCACAAGGATTGATCAGGAAGGAATTTACTCCATCATTGAAATATTTAGTGTCGAGATTAATATGCTAAAAAATTATAATTAATATTGTTGTTGATGTAAGCATTTCCACCAAATTTATTCTCCACAAAGTTTTTTTGAAGTGTTCAATACATGGTATATTTAATGAGGTGAAATGTTTCACAGTTTCTATGGATTTTCTATCCTTCTTCGCCACGAAATTTCAGTTGTCAACAAACAACAAATCCGACAAGTTGATCGAGCAACCTGTTTCTACAAAGCAAGATTTTCCGTCTCCCTTATTTAGAAATTCCTCGAAATGCAATTATCAAATGCCACTCATTTACAAATCCCGCAGATAGACCCACAATCTCGTGACTGACTGAACTATCAGTTATGGTGGTATAACTAACAAAACTGGTACAGTATAATACAGCTAGTAGAACTACTATAACTGACAGCCACCACCAAATGGAATCGTATAGTAGAAGAGATGGCTCGACTCTATTTCCATACAGTATCATCATCATACTTTCATAAATTGAAAAATGTTTTCAAAATATGTTTAAAATTTCAATATGTGAGTTCTATTCACATTTTGTATATTCGAGTGGTATCTTATATTTTGATCAAATTGAGAGCTTTCTATCAAATCAGTTCAATTGGAACGTATATAGATGCAAATTCTCTTTGATCATTTGTAAGATTCTATTTGTTCCATTCAAATATTTGTACATTTTATAATCCTCGTTTCGATCATTCAACAAGATTCAATCGCTCTCTTTTGACTCTTCTCAACAACTTATAAGTCAACAACTTATATTTAGCAATATTCAAAATCAATTTATATGCATATTGGGGTGCTCATTCCTCCCCTGGAATTTTGGAAAATACTGCTGACCCTTTGATTTTGAGCGCCCCAAGAATTTCGCAGGCGCAGTCTGCGTCCAACCCCCCCCCCTTTGGGCACCCCTGATTATTATTATTATTATTATTCATCATCCATCATGGACTAGCAAGGCTTGTAAAGCTTGTTCCGGTGTCCACCGCTTCCTCGGTCTTCCGACGTGTGTGTATTATTATTATTATAATTTGATCATTGGAATATTGATTTGTGAGTACAGCATTATCATAGAGAGAAGATAGCATAAGACAGACACTGTATAAGTTCATGTTGTAGGCTAAACCACCAACTGACATTTTCAATTTTCACAACAGCTCATTGGAAATGATAGATTCCTAAATGACTGATAATTGAAATTGTATTACATGATGATGAACTCCAATCACTATCAATTCGAGGTCAAGATAAAGGATTGTATAAGAAAGGGTCAGACACTTAATTATTTTTCAAAGCTGTGATAAAACTGTGCGAAATAAATAAAAACATGATAAAAGTTAGATTGTGAGAAAATTTTACAATATTGCATTGTCAAATTTATGATAGTTCTTTATTTTATTAGATTGATCGTATATGAGATCGTCTCTTCAATCACGGTATTATTATTACTGAAATAAACTGTTCTTCGTCATAAATGTTCAATTCATTTCATTTTCTAAGGAATCCATTTTACTGCTGTATCCAACCCACTCCGCATTCAAATTTTGAATCATTTGATAAATATTCTGTGAACGAAGGCAATCATTCGAAGAAAACTAAAACTAAGATTAACCAATATGTAATTTATTAGAGATGGGTAACTCTGTGAAGAATAATCTTATTTATGATGAAAACTTTGTTTTTGAAATAATTCGGGGAATTCAAAAATGAGTTGAATTAGATCAACAATCATTCGCTGAGACACTTTGATTTAAGCTGCGGACAATCTTTGCAAATGAGTCGCCAGGAAGGAGGCTACTATTCGATAAATTGTGAATTTTACGTGGGCTGAGACCACACAAAAGATAGCTGTAATGATTCAGCGTACATTACAGAACAAATCGCTATAAATAAACAAAGTAATCTAAAATACCCACACACTACTGATATTTTACAAAAATATCTGTGTTTACTTACTCAACTTGAAATCTTGTTGAAATCAAAATTCATATCAATGAACAAAAAGAACAAGAAGGAATGTTTCATTGGAGTTTTTATCTCATTTTCTAATATGACTGTTGTTTTTCCTGTGAATCAAATATTGTACTACCGTATCTGAGTTTTAGATAAATTACATTTAACATTGAGTAATAACATTTTTATGAGAAATTTATTTCAGTTTCTAGGTATTTTCTTGCTGATGATAAATTCTCCTCATTTTGATCAAATTTTGAAATATAATAATCGGAATATAATCCTATTATATTAAGCGAGCAATTTCTGTATATGATATTTGGTTATTTATATCTTTATATTTGGTTATTTATATTTATTTATGTCCAACGTATCTCGAAAACGGCTCCAAAAATTTTCAAGAAATTTGGTACATAGTAGGTTTATGATATAAAAATTCGATTGCACTAGGTCTCATCCCTGAGAAAACTCGCTGAACGACATTAAAAGGATAATTTATCCTTGGAAAAACAGCTGAGACTTTCGTCGTCTGTGGATGATAAAAAAGCGAGTGGGCGAGTGCGTCTGTGGAAAATCAAAATATCTCATCCCTGAAATTCATAAGCTGACTTATAGCCAGCTGTAAAATATTGTGATAGAATCTTTTATACATATGATTGTAAAAATGAGTTGTGCCGTGAACAGTTAGTGCGCGTAATGAACATGACCTACTGGTAGTTTAAAGAGAAAAATTTTCCAATTTGAAACAATCATGCGAGATGAATGGTGTTCTGAACGGAAGAGGTACCGTTATCTAAGGCTGAAACTCGAGTTGCATAGACCGCAGCATAGTAGTTATCGGTTTACCACTGCACTGTTATGTGTGAAAAATTATTTCCTCGTATGGGAATATGTCTCGAAATAGTTACAGAAACCTTCAACTGGAAAATCAGCTAATTCAATTCCAAAATTAAAAAATGAGCTATTAAGAGTGATGTTAGAAAAGAAAAAAGCAAAATTCATGAAAGTAGCAAAAACATTTCTATAAAAAATAGCATGAGGAATGAATAAGGGGATATAGAACTAGTGATAAGGAAGAAAACTATAGAATGCTGTGTTTGATAATCTTGTTTGTAAATCCAATAAATATTATTTTGCTAGTATGATTATTTATTTCTAGTCAATAATGAATCTTCATAATTTTCCAAACTTCTTATGATCAATATAATGCACATTAAAACCCTTATAAATTCTAGTGAAAATCTTGTTTTCGAAGTATTTGCATCATAATTATTATTTGATACAAATTATACATGAATTTGAAAATTTAGATAAAAAAAATTAAATTTCGGTATTGGTTTTTAGTGATATTAAGTAGTTATCTTCCAGTTTCACTAGAAATCATTCACTTTCGGTACTACTAATTCCAGTCCCAGTTATCAAACTACTTTATCTTCTAGAAAGAAGTTGATAGATCAGAATGTTGAACTTAGTTACGCCTGCAACTTTGAAGAATGCAATCAGCTCAACACAACTAAACCTGTGAGTAAAGGATAAGTCTCCTCTGAGTCTAGTATCTTATGATAGGATAAGTCTCTTCTCTTCTGAGAAACGCCTGCAACTTTGAAGAATGCAATCAGCTCAACACAATCTCTTCTGAGTCAAATCTCTTCTGATGTATAAGTCTCTTCTAATTCTCTTCACTTATGAGAAGCATTAACTCTCTCAAGTTTGTGAAAAACCCGTTTAAATTATAATTATCATTAACTGCTCTATCAATCGTACAAATATAATATTTATTTATGGAACTTGTTTCATTGACTACAGCTCTATAATTTACACTTGTGCGAGTAGAAGTAGAAAAAATAGAAAGTGGAAACAAATCAAGAAATTGAATAATCTATCACACACTGTGTATTAAAAATATTCCCAATCATGAAAAACCGGGAAATTAACAGTTGGTCATGTTCAGGCAATTCCTCCAAATGGACTTCGCAGTCCGTTCTTATATCTAATCTATGAATCGCGGTTTGTAATACAGTAATGCATCGTAACGGATTGTCTCGAGCACCGTATATTGAACTCAGACGCATCAGACGCAAGCCATGATTGGTACCCAGTAGCAGCGTGCAGCGTCTTTACTCAAATCGGAAGTGCTGCTGGAACATGATGGGAATATCAATCAGCCTGTCTTCCTGGTCACGTGTGTGTGTGCGTGCGCTTGCGTGCTTGTGTCATGGTGCGTACGTTAGGCCCATTGTGAGTTAGTTGGGTGGAGGGCGAGTTGGGTGATGTGGTACTAGATGGTATGCAGACGCTTCATTCTAATCTACCATACGCCACATATGGTTTGCTATGCAGACTGGTTCGGTTGAAAAACACATCCAAACAAGGGGTGAATGAATGAGTTTGGGGAGTAGAGTAAGTACCGAACTACGTGTGGCCGGTATAATGTAGCGGAAAACTGAACCCCATTTACAATGTGAATTTATTGTTGATAGGGGGTGGATTGCCCATCTCCCCTGTGTGAACAATAATAATTGTTGAGCGGCTAATTTCATTTATAGGTTTCAACAAATTCTACTCGGTTCTTATCTTTCTTTTTCCATCGGCCGAGCAGTGGGGAAAGTTGATAATGTGTGAGTTATATTTGTATTTAGCCGACCGTTAAATATCCCTGTTGATAATGTTGTTAAGCAGCTTTATGGTCGCACCTGGAATTCGATGGACTATTCTTTGTCACTTGAAGCTTTCATCTATCACTTATAACTTTCACTCGTATTATGAACTATTTTTCATTCTTTTCAAAATCATTACTGTGAAAATAGATATCAGTATTTATTCAGTATCATTCTATTTATCTTTCGTATTAATTAACAGTGTTTAACAGGAAATGATTTATCAATTTTTTTCTAACCAACCGAAACTGCATCAAGCCATTGTTTTGATGGATAAATCAATTAGAATACCTCAACAAATTCAACTGAAAGTGAGCAGATACGATAATCCTGCGAGCCCTCACCTGAACAAATATTCACAATTTTAAAGCTCTTCAAGCTATATCTTCAAATCTGTTGAGTACTAGATCCCAATAGAAGAAATTAATGCCAACTATAATATATTCTGATGAATGTCCTATTTTAGTACATACATTTGGTGATAAGGTTTTATTCTAGTAGATTTCCATTTCAACAATTAGTTTTTCCTTTCTATGAAATCTTTCTGTGAATAACACTGGCGATAATGACTGTCATAGACGGCTCGGACCATACCAAATCAGAATTACAATATTTGCCTTAATTCTATTTATATCAACCCTAGCCACGTATACTCCATGGAATTATTCAAAGAATTTGATACTTACATTTTGATGATGAGAATTCGTTTTCGTTTCGGTTAATTTACAGATTTGGGCTCGATATAACCGAATTATAGTATTGATATAATAATCATAGTATACATGGTGACTATAGTGAGTGTGTTATTTGCAGGTTATGGTGTTGTTTGGCCACGGAGGCGGCGGCGGAGGAGGAGGCGGTGACGGTGGTGATGAGGGTGGAGGGGCAGTGCCGCGGTTATTGCGGGTGTCCCCCCTGAGGCACAGTATGCGTTTGCCCCCCACCTGCCCACCGCACCTCCACGACGATCCTGCCTACAACAGCGATGCTGACTCAACACTTTCTATGCCCGATGATCTGGCCACTCCTGATAAAAAAGGTTAGCAAGGATTACCCGTAAAACTACCACTCTCAAACTATTATCATTGTTATTTCCAGGAAAAACCATTTTCCAATAAAGCATTCTGAACAACCCAATAAGAGATACTCTGAATAACTATCGGAAAAAAATTGATTCACTTCATTTCCAGTTCAAGCGAAAAAGTATAAAAACGCAGGTGCTCACAGGGGGTGGGGCAGACTGCGTCGTTATTGAAATTCTGGGTGGGGGGTATCCCAAAAAGGTCGGTAGAGACGGCATTTGTTAAGGGGCGGCAAATTTGAGGAGGACACCCCTATTAAAAATTATAAATTTGGTGAACTTTATCAATACACACACATAAGAGTTTCTTGTATTGTTGACATCATCGCTGAGGCTTGAACTTGGGAGAGAGAATGGACCCACCAATAATACTGAAGATAACGATTCTCGCGGAGATCAATACTATCCCCATACTACAAATTATATATTAATATAAATTATGAACTCGTGCAGCTCGAGTGGTGCTGTAATTGATTGATTGATTGAGTACTTTATTTATGTAGATTACAATATATACTGGCTTATACACTTATATACAATAGCTTACAATACAGCAAAATTATAGATGAATTTACAAAATATAGACTAAAAAAATAATTATTGAACTGTATATGATATGAAAAAGTAATTTGTAATATAATAACTATAGATAATTATATTGTTATGCATCTACATAAATTGGCGGAGATTTGGACATATCAATGTCCATTCTTCGGAAAGAATATTAAAAATATCCTTCCCACTAACTCTCTACCAGAAGATATTGTAATAAGAGACAGGTAGAGAACTTTTGTGTTCAATATACATATAATCATAATAAACTTATATCATTATACTAATAATTTGGAATACAAAATAATAATAATGATGAACTGATTACAATTAAATGATACTACCAATGTATCAAAATCAATGTAATATATTCAACAATCACGGACAGCAAAGCGAACAGGAAGATCATCTGAATTTCTTGATCAAGAAACCGAATTATACTAATCTTGTAGGAACTTGGCTGCGGATAGACGACCCTCTTGCGTCACTGTCCTGACATACCAGATGTGAAGGTAGCTCTAAATTTAGTAGTTAACCATGTTCGAAAGTTTTTATATGCATGACATCCTGAAGTGATATAGATAGCTAAGTGTCTCGGTAAGGGTATAGTAATACATAACACTGCCTTCAGACAAGCACAGGTCTTCTGCTCTCTTGTGGTTGCCTGACATGCTACTTCTACTGTATTACTATATTGTACTGACGTGCTATCAACAAGGATTCAATTCTATCACTATATCAGAAAAAATGTATATAGGCTATATCTCTCCGACCAGAGTAGACTTGTAGACTACTAGCAATAGGGGGAATGGGTGAGTTCAGGAATTCGAGAGTGCCTGTTGGGAGGGGGAAATCTAGGGTGATAAGATTGGAGAAAAAAAATTAAGGAAGAAAAAGAAGAAGAGTTTTAGGGGGTGGCTGGTAAGAGCTAGCCAGATGAATTCTATTCTAGACTGCACCACTCATCAAGAGACCCACTAGAAAAAATAGTAGGCTCTATTTGAAGGATGAAGTAAGCTCTAGAGACGCAATTAACAATGCGGAGAACAACTAAATTAGTAGTTAAACGTCTCTCGTTTCAAATGTACTGTGAGACAGTTTAGCTTTTGTTGTTCAAGTTTATAGTGCTTGGAGCAGTTTGAGGGTGATTAGAGGTCTCAAAAGTGGATGAGAACAATGTGGTTGTATTTAATGTGACTTTCAAGTCTTGGATCTTGTGGAAAATTTGATAAAACCTAAGAATATTACCCTTTGATATCATCTATCAGTACAATTATTCCATTATTTTTCAATCCAAAGTAACTTATCAAATAAAGTCTGATCCCGAATGACGTCCTACGTATAATTCAACGAAGGATTATTGTTTAAAATGAAACAATATTAATCGCATTACTCAATGAATTGGAATCATTCATCTATAGGAGCACCTCTCACTTGTCAATTCATATGGAAACCATTACATATTTATATAGCTACCATTATATGATTAATACATTCATCCACTTTCTAAAACATTTTGCCGTGGCGGAAAAAATTCTTACAATACTTACTATGAACAAATTAAATATTTCGAACACAGATATATCTAAGGTAACTCAAGACATCAGATTTGATAAGGCATTTATAGCCATTAGTAATTACATCACAAGGCATATAGCTATCCGAATCTGTCCTTTCAAATGTGTCACATAAAAACGGCAGAATAAATATTTAAGAATATCTTGAACTTTGTAGTTTGACTAGTTGAAAACAGCGGGAATAAATCGATAAAGTTGAAAAATAATCTGATGAATAAAAACAAAAACAGAGTGAAATATTGTATTCAGAAGTCCTCTACACAGATTGGACAGTTCCTAGCAATTTACCATTTAATATTCCGAGAATTTCATCAACCTGAAAATGATACATCATTATTTGTTTTAAGTACCAGCATTCAATTCACTCCCTACCCACTGTAACCCACTGCGAATGTACTGCATCACTCCACATTTATTAATGAACTAGGCTGCGGGATAAATACCCGTATATATTGTATTGTTTTCATCGTTTGCTTGTAACGGTGCAAATTACACACCCATTTGAATGAATAATATAAGCCTAACCAACACCTCTACGGGCTCCCAGTCTTTTTTCAGATCCAGTTTGATCACTCAGTTGAGGTGGTAGTCACTGTCAGTAGGCCTACCAATATTGTTCAGTTCAGCAGTGATCGTGAAACACTGTAATCGCGTTAAAGTTTGTTCTGTGTAATGTTTGATCTACAGAATCCTATCAGAAGATAACAGTATTTCAGTCTCAATTAACAGTTGAATACAGTTTTCAAGTTATCAAAAATAGACCTACTCTTCTACAGATTAATTCTCTCGTTTTCATGAGTGTTTTCGAGTTCTAATCTAATTCATTGATCAATAATTATTAACCACTACAATGGTTAATAATGGAGTAGAATGTACTACCGTATAACTCTTGTGAACAACTTTTGATAGTAGATGAGAGAAGGTTCCCAAAAATTTAGTCACTATTACAATCATATCATATTATCTGAAAATACGATAGTAATTAGCCATATAATCCTCGTCTAGGAATAATAAATTTTAGTACTTTCAATGATTGAATGTGGACTCGAATCGAATCAGTATTATGTTAGTGGATGTTCAATGATAGTTCTTCTGATGTTCAAATTTGTGTCGTCGTCACCCCTTAAATTCGATCCCAGTGAGGGTTTCGAGTTGATTAGTGATGAAGAACTCAACACAACAAAAATTATCCCCATGCGACCAAAAAGCACCCAAGGAGTCGCTACTGTTCTATTTAGTGGAGGTGAGTATGATATACTTTGTAACATTTATAACAAATTTTGCAGTTTCTTAAAATAAACTTTTTCTTTATCACTATCACTATCATTTATGTAATGTATAAGAAGTGGATGATAAGATGAATACTAATATATTTTTTCTTTATCATGAAATTGAATATCATATTGGAACTATTTTCTCTACCTAGTATTTTATTTAGTCTGTCAAAGAAAAGTTCATAACTTTTTGCGCTTCTAGCTTTCTTCATGACTTATTCATAATTATCTCGAGAGAAGTTCATGTATTATAAAATCAAACTACTTCAAATACAACAATGTGAAGTTTATGGAATTTAATTTTTCAATAAGATGCGGATTATTATGAAGTTAGTGGTATTTAATGTAGTAAAGGAATAAGAAAAAACTACTCCAAAGAAAATGTAGAGAATTAAGAAACTCAATCATACCAGATCACCAAATTGTATCATACTAGTCACAACAAATATTTCTCATGTGAGAAGGAGTAATATCCAATCAATTCTATCACTATCTTACACGTGGTGATAATTACAGGACAAGTGAGCAAGTCGTTTTTGATTGGTCAGAAAGATGAGCTCTAATTGAACGTGAAACCATTGATCAACCAGTCATGCCTTATTGGTATGATGACTATGATGTCTATGCAATTTCAGTCCGTATTGCGTTAGTCAAGTGTCTTTATACATCAAAATTGATAGTCCTCGAAGAGTTCATTATGTCTCAATCTTCTCGGCGTACGAGTAGGCATTTATTTCTTAATTGTTACTCTGGCGAGATACGATATCTGAAGTTACTAGACACTGCCTTATTGGGAGTTATCTTCTTTGTTGAGATAAATCAGTTCAAATGAGAATAAAACGTTTTAGCTACTGTTATTTGTAGAGAATTGACTTCCATCATCAATATCTCAAACTTTAATGAACGTTCCATTTTTTTCATAAAATGTCGTGGACTACTAGAAAGAATAAGAAATTTCACTCATCAATGTTTCATTACTTTTCTAACTGATAACATGTAGGGAAAAAATTAAATTCTGCACCAAGTTAAACATGTACTAACTCTATATGAATTATAGTTGCTCCTGTACAATTTTGGTTCTTTACATACTAAAAGCTTTTGTTTCAATAGACCATCTTGAAAACCCTTTCCAATAAAAAAGGCTTGAGACATGATGGAAGAAAAATTCTGTTAATATTCACACTTTTACAGAAAATATAATGTTCCTGTGTGGGTCTAGTTGGTTTTTTTATATGAATTGCCTATTTATGATTATTCTAGAAAATAATTAGAAGGTATTCTACCAGTATTATAAATAAATTATCCCGCATCAGGGTTTTTCTTACACCTTATTCTTAATGCAATCAAACCAAGGTTCAGTAGACACGAAGTGCTATTTGTTCTCTTAGAGAATAATAAGTTCAGCAATCAATCAATTTGGTCCCACCTAAAAAGGTCTGTCTGAACCCTCTAAATCGATCAACTGCCACCCCCTATAGGGAAAGGGTAAGGACGTGAGATAAGATTCTCATTAGGACTGCAGCATGCAGTTCACAATACATCCCTCCCAAATCTCTTCTCTTCACTTCCTCCCTTTTTTCGCTTCTCTCTTTCTCAAGCTCACTCTGTCTCTCTCTTGTCCCTCACTCTCACTCACACTCTCTCACTCTCTTATCATTCCTTTCTTCTCATTCATACCCTACAGCCGGTAGCTCTCATGGTAGATAAAGAATAACAAACAAGAATTATAATAGAGTAGAACGAATAAAGAGGAATAACAAAGGGGAGTTGCATTGTGTCTGCATCGATAGGAGGAAATAGTGCACCATAATGATCATGTGAAAGGAAATGGAGCCGAGCTTCGATTGGTTTTAGTTTTCAAGTGTGTCCCCAACTCACACATAGTGAGTGCTATTCTAACCTGCTCTCTGCTAAACATAGCATGCTCTTGGCATAGCATCTCATGCTCTCGAAAAGAGATATGATTTTCATTTGTAGAATCTGGGAATCAAAATATAAAGGAGCAATTTACTTTTACAATTCTGATGACCTCCATCAAAGAGTGTACAGTGTGAAAATTCAATTCAGTTTTAAAAAATAGGTTGAATGGAATCCAAATTTTTCACACTGTGAAACAAATATAATAATGAATATAGGAGCATAGACGATAAATTGTTAGGATTTGAGATGGTGTATCTTACAATATTCTATGTAATGAGTAACAAACTTGAATTGTAGTGTTGATTCATATTATCGGCAACAAAAAATCAATAACTCTTTCCCAAGATGAACGTATCAAAACCATCACCCCCTTTTAAACAAAACTGACATATGTCACAAATTACATTAAGCTCTTCCTAGTCGAATGTAGGAGGACTACAACTTGAGATATAATTTAACTTTATTTATTATTATTAACGAAAATCTAAATTAAATGCTGTAATTCACCCCGAAGACTTCTGCTACTGCAAATATTGACAACAGGGTAAACAGCTAGATGGAAATTCGATGAGCGCTACCATTCAAAAACTACTTGTCAGCCCGGGAACGAACCCAGTATCACCTAATTGCCGGTCAGGAATGCTTACCCTTACACCAAACCGACAATCTCTGGATAGCAGCGCTCATTTTATACGAAGCCATAGCGGCCAGCCAGTCTACAGATGGAAATTAATGAGATATTGCAATTATTCAAATGCTAATGCATTATTTATTATTATTTAACAAAAACCCAAATTAAATGCTGTAATTCACCCCGAAGACTTCTGCTACTGCAAATATTGACAACAGGGTAAACAGCTTGATGGAAATTCGATGAGCGCTACCATTCAAAAATTACTTGTCAGCCCGGGAATCGAACCCAGTACCTCCTATGTAGCTTTAAATGAATTTATTATTCAGCATTCACCAGAAGTCTTCACTTTCTTTTTCACATGTTACGGTAACTCTTTGATCAGAGTCAGTTAAATAATTACTAAACTTTATATTTATGAATAATTCTGGATATATACTTGTTATCATTCACAAGAACATAAACCAGCATTTATTCATAACCTCATAACCAAACAGAACCTTTGTTGATGAAATTCCCTGAATAGTCAGGTCACATTCAAATGGGACTGATAAATGTGGTCACACACGCAGTGAAAGATCTTTTGTTGAAAGTTGACCGCGTTTGTCATGAAAACAGAAGCGAACTTCGCCCGCTCAGGCTCTGGTCATTTCCATTGAATAGTTTTTAAAAGCGAGGACAAGGGAGCTAAAAGAGGTCAGACTGTATGTCACATCCTTTCCAATACTGAAGATAGCATTTTTAGCATTCAGCCTACCTGCTACCACAAACAACGAACAGGTACTATAGCCTACTACTACCTGCTACCTGCCACGCACTTATCAACTGAATTGAAATGAAAGCTTCGCAGGTTCGCACCCACCACAAATCTTTCGATCCATCTCATTCTATTCTTTTCTTTCACATTGTTCATTCTTCCATTTCAAATTCTCAGTTCTCACATTTGTTCCCCACCCGCGCTCTTTTTATGCAGTGTTACCAAAACGAGGGAATTCGCTGCTGGAGAATCTTCATCTACCTAAAATGCTGTGGAGCGCTAGATGAGTAATAACAGAACAATAAGTTGATTCATCGCATAGAATACTTATTATTCAGTATTTACACATTAGCAATGGTAACAAAACACGTTAGGACTGAAGAACACATTATTTGAACACATCAGTTTTCTCTATAAATTTTCTATCTTCCTGTAACCTGTGTTCTATCATCTGTGATATCAATAGAATTTAATCTGAAAACACAAATTGAAATTGTCAACCTCTTTTATAAAAGAGGTGCAGTGCCTATAAATAAAAGTGGTTGACAATTTCAATTTTTGTTTTCATTATGGAAAAGTACCACAAAATCACACACAACACAACTCTAGAATTAAATCTCACATGAATATTCTGAAAAAATTCTATCATACTCACAAGTTTTGTTAATTGAATGTAGTTTGGTAGTTTAGAGATCAGTGAATCGACAAGGTCTCTTTACAGATTTCTAAATTGAATTGGAGGAATGGTTTATCCATCTACGTCTTCCAGATAGGAAAGATTCGACCAAATTCACATTTGTCTTAGATTCTAAATCATGTTTATTATTCTTGAACCAACCCTCAGAATACGAATATCTTTGAAAAATATAGCCCATGTTACTCTGGTTATGGTAGAGCAACGGTGGTGATAGAGTTTCTCAAACCAATGGATTCATTGACGTTCACTGTATTGTGAGCTCTGAGTATGGAAAAGTCATTCCTAATCCGTAATCGACTTGACTTTAGCAACAACTCTTCATACAGTAGGCCTTATTTTTATCGCCTTCCCTTTCCTTCCCTCTCAGCTTTCTCTCTCTTTCCCAACCCTGCTTCCTCTATGTAATCATTGTTGGTTCCACTAAGTACATTTCATAATCACCAGACTCCTAAGTATGATTGGAAAATTAAAAAAACAATATTAGGGTGTGTCAATTCTGTTTGTTGATGATGGAGTTGGGCTCGTTGATTAATTGATTTATCGCTCAAAGCCGACCACTAGTAGCTGTGAAACTTGATTGAACAAAAGAACTTGTTTCAGTTGCAAATGCTACTGCGGTTTCATTCAATTTGGAGTGGCCAGCTGCATTCGCAGGCTATACGAAAAGTTACTTGTGATTTTCTATTATTTACATACTTTATTCAGTTCCCCTCCCTTTTCGAGGGACAAGGGTGGATTACAACAATAGAGCTGAGCGATTTCAAAATTGAAGGGGGAAGAAGGTGGAAAGGAATCTTTTATTGGATTGTCAGATGATTACTATACTCAGTAAAATCTGTATCATTCTCTTCAACAATAGCATTCTATTGATCGTTATACGTTTTTATTAGTGACAGCTATCCACGCCTTGAGGAACAACTAATCAGGGTAGTAATTTAACGTTTCAATTATTATTATTAGAACGTTTTTGTATACAATGAATAAGGAATACATAATCATATATCAAGTGGAAGATTGATGTTAATGATATAATATGTTACGGCTTCCGAGCTATACTAAGCTATAAGAGATATTGTAATCAAGTACGCTTCAAAATAATAACGGATCATTCATAAAAATCTTCTTGATTTGAGTGGCAGTGGGGAATAGTAGCAATATTGTCTTTGAGAATGTTGGAGAAAATATATTATTTAAGAAATCAAATCTAGGTAAATAGATATCCCCATTATTCAGGGGATTCACTTGTGCATCTTGGCCAACAAATTGAATCCTTAAAGGTTTTGAGTTTAGACCCAGCAGACACCTGTGACAGACAACAATCCCAATCTGAATCTCAATAATGAAGTTTCTAGTCACGTCGCAGTTCCAAGTTCTAGGCAGGGCAACTTACAAAGCCATCTATTAGCGAAGACCTGTAGTTCATTGTATGATGAAATCACCAGTAATCTAGCTCTCTTGGTACAACGTACAACACTAATAATGATTGTGGCCATTGTTATCCAGTTCAGATCCAGTTCGACTATGTCATTCGTTCAATGCTTTTCCAACAAGGTCTCAATTTTGTAAGTCACAGCTGTGAACATTTGAAAAAATAGACTACTACTAATTATTGATTGGCAAGTTGAGTACATGAATTCAAGTGTATGACCCAAAAAGAGACTCTCCGCACAGAAGAAGAAAACCAGAAGATGTTGTTCTTTACTCCGTGCTCTCGAGTTCAATTTTACAGGCTTTTGTGAAAACAAATACTCATAATAGTTTAAATAAAGTTCAAGTAAAGTATTTCTTGTTGGAGGAGAAAAATTTTAGATGGCCAGATTATTCATCGAGATTGAATACTATGATAGGTTTCCATCTGAACATAGGTAAAGCACTCAAATATGCCAAATCTATGTCTAACGCTGAATAAAACCAAGTTTGCATGAAGTTCACATGGTTGCATCTATTGTAATATTAATAATATTAATATCGGGGCACCGAGCTTCGCTCGCTATTTTTATTTATTGATAAACAGAACACAATTCTCTAAAATGATCGTGTTTATATTTCACAGCTGGCTATACGTCATCTTATGAATTTCAGGGATGCGATATTTTGATTTTTCACATACTTACTTTTTTACTATCCACAGCTGTTTCAGCAAAGGATGAGTTAATGCCGTTCTGCGAGTTTTCCCAAGGATGAGACCTAGAGCAATTGAATCTTTATATCATTAACCTACTATGTTCCAAATTTCGTGAAAATCGTTAGAGCCGTTTTCGAGATCCGTTAAAAATAAATAATCAGATATATAAATACAGAAATTGCTCGCTTAATATAATAGGATGTTAGACTCCAAGTTTAAACCAACAGCTGATCAATTTCCTTTTCAAATGATATGGTGCATATGGGCCTGAGTTAATTACAAGCATCAAGAGAAATAAACATAAAAAACAAAAATTCAAATTTGAAAATTCCAAGAGATCAATTCACAGTTCTCTGTTCAATAAAACACATCAATATATGGAAATATATAGTGTAAATGAAGTGGTATTCCTTAGTTTTTTATTACAAGTAGTCTATATTGCTTCGTAACTAGAAGATTCTATTCATCTGCCTCAAATTTCAAAATATGGAAGAAAATTGACTCGTTATTTTAAATGAAGTGATTTACCTTTGTTTATTTATCAAAAGCAAATCACTTCGTAACTTGAAGATTTTCTTTATCTGTCATTAATTTCCATGTATACAAAACGTTTGGCCGGGAGTTATCAATAGAAAAGTATCAACTACAGACCGCGAAAACTGCCGGTTAGAGAAGTTTGTTGCCAGTAAGTTGGTAGCCTTGTCGGAGCGCGCAACGTGAAGACTGGAGAGGCACGTCAGTTGAAGTTTGGTGCTGTGTTGCTGTCTGCTGCTCTGCTAAATGCCTTATCGGCTCAACACCCGCGCTCGTCATGTTTTGTGATATTTGTGATATCGGTGAGTCACTCTTTGTTTGGCCATTATCATGTCTGCTAATGACACAATAATAACCTTTCAGTTTTAATTTTCAAATTAACTTTCTAACCTTTCGCTCCGGTTTCACAAGCCACAGGCTCTTATTCTACCATTTTATTAGTAATTTATCAGTAGTGGTTCAAGGATTGTAAGATTGCTGAACTGAGAATATGTGGTATTCTCACCACTTCATTTGCTATATATTCTTTCATATCGATTCGTTTTATTGAACAAAGAACTTTGAATCGAACTCTTGGAATTTTTACATTTATTAGGCCTACTAAAACCATTTTTCATTGGCCTTTGAGGCATAATGGTTCTTGGTACGTTCACCTTTTTATCAATCATATATGGTAATATAATTTTCAGCTTTCATATTCCTTTATTGAACAGATTGTTGTGATTTGAACTCCCAATATTTTATTGTATGATATGTGATATGTTATGTTAGATATAGTACAAGAGTAAAGTGATATACAATGAATTTAGTTTTCAAAAGTGTATAAGATGATAATCTAAAGAATGATAAAATCAAAATGTCTATATAACGTTTCAGTGCGAAAAACCAACATCAGCATTTGCATTAAGTGATCCAGTTCCCAAATAATGGATCATGTCATATTATAAACGTTAAATATAAGTAGTATATGAAATTGTACCATACCGAAGGAAAATATACTATATAACATGTGGGAATTACTGAGATATTGCAATTATTCAAATGCTAATGAATTAATTATTATTATCATTATTATTATTAAAAGCAAATCGCTTCGTAACTAGAAGTTTTTCTTTATCTGTCATGAATTTCCATGTATACAAGAAGTTTGGCCCGGAGTTTTCAATAGAAAAGTATCAACTACAGACCGCGAAAACCAAAGACCTTAAAGATGCATAGACTCACATACAGCGCTAGTGTCGTACTTGGAATTGAAATCCGCCATTGAGGGGGCAACCCATAAGATTATTACATACCAATGCCACCAATGATCTATTGAATGCCTTTGTGATCTATTGTATTACAAATATATATAGATATAATACTCGTGCTAAAATACCCCAATGGCGGCCTTCAATTTCAAGTAAGAACTATCATTGGGAAGGCATAGGCATTGTGGGTCTATATCTCTTTAAACCTAGCGCCGCAGTGCAGGATGGTTTCTTACAGCTTGGCGTTGTTGTCATTCGAGATGGGTGTCTGGCTTGGAAGTGTTTCGGCCGCATTGCAGGATGACTGTTAACGGTTGCCGGAAGATCAACAGCTGGATTTTTTTCGTTATTTTTGGTGATAGAGAAATTCTGATTGCAGATTCGTTCTCAGCGACCCCAAGTTTAGCCTAAAGGCTCAGAATGTCAACAATGTTTTTAAATAATTAAAAATCATCATGAAAAGTCATTAATATGGTAGTACACCACGTTTCTGGAAACTTTTTACTGGTGACTGGAGTTATTATTGACACACAAAAATAAAAATAGTCGTGAGAAAGAAAACTGCTGATGAACGCGAATAAGACCGTCACTCCATTGTTCTATTGTCTCGGCTGCTTGGCTGAGCCTGGCTGGAGGGATCAAATAACCGACTGGTTTGTTCTTTCGTCTGTCCGCTAGGCGTAACTACGCCGACCATTGCTGGGTGGGAGGTGTTACTGCGGCCGCTCGCATTCCCACCAACGCTGCTATTATTTGCTGTCTCAGCGCCTAGTCCGATTCAGCCAAGCAACCAGCCTGCACTGCGGAGCTAGGTGGTTTGGCGAAGGTCTAGTAAGGTCTTTGGCGAAAACTGCCGGTTAGAGAAGTTTGTTGCCAGTAAGTTGGTAGCCTTGTCGGAGCGCGCAACGTGAAGACTGGAGAGGCGCGTCAGTTGAAGTTTGGTGCTGTGTTGCTGTCTGCTGCTCTGCTAAATGCGTTATCGGCCTAACACCCGCGCTCGTCATGTTTTGTGATATTTGTGATATCGGTGAGTCATTCTTTGTTTGGCCATTATCATGTCTGCTAATGAAACAATAATAACCTTTGAGTTTTAATTTTCAAATTAACTTTCTAACCTTTCGCTCCGGTTTCACAAGTCACAGGCTCTTATTCTACCATTTTATTAGTAATTTATCAGTAGTGGTTCAAGGATTGTAAGATTGCTGAACTGAGAATATGTGGTATTCTCACCACTTCATTTGCTATATATTCTTTCATATCGATTCGTTTTATTGAACAAAGAACTTTGAATCGAACTCTTGGAATTTTTACATTTATTAGACCTACTAAAACCATTTTTCATTGGCCTTTGAGGCATAATGGTTCTTGGTACAACGTACAACACTAATAATGATTGTGGCCATTGTATCCAGTTCAGATCCAGTTCGACTATGTCATTCGTTCAATGCTTTTTTAACAAGGTCTCAATTTTGTAAGTCACAGCTGTGAACATTTGAAAAAATAGACTACTACTAATTATTGATTGGCAAGTTGAGTACATGAATTCAAGTGTATGACCCAAAAAGAGACTCTCCGCACAGAAGAAGAAAACCAGAAGATGTTGTTCTTTACTCCGTGCTCTCGAGTTCAATTTTACAGGCTTTTGTAAAAACAAATACTCATAATAGTTTAAATAAAGTTCAAGTAAAGTATTTCTAGTTGGAGGAGAAAAATTTTAGATGGCCAGATTATTCATCGAGATTGAATACTATGATAGGTTTCCAGCTGAACATAGGTAAAGCACTCAAATAATTATGCAAAATCTATGGCTAACGCTGAATAAAACCAAGTTTGAAGTTCATAATGGTTGCATCTATTGTAATATTAATATCGGGGCACCGAGCTTCGCTCGTTATTTTTATTTATTGATAAACAGAACACAATTCTCTAAAATGATCGTGTTTATATTTCACAGCTGGCTACACGTTATCTTATGAATTTCGGGGATGCGATATTTTGATTTTTCACATACTCACTTTTTTACTATCCACAGCTGTTTCAGCAAAGGATGAGTTAATGCCGTTCTGCGAGTTTTCCCAAGGATGAGACCTAGAGCAATTGAATCTTTATATCATTAACCTACTATGTTCCAAATTTCGTGAAAATCGTTAGAGCCGTTTTCGAGATCCGTTAAAAATAAATTGTAATCAGATATATAAATACAGAAATTGCTCGCTTAATATCGTATAATAGGATGTTAGACTCCAAGTTTAAACCAACAGCTGATCAATTTCCTTTTCAAATGATATGATGCATATGGGCCTGAGTTAATTACAAGCATCAAATAGAAATAAACATCAAAAAACAAAAATTCAAATTTGAAAATTCCAAGAGATCAATTCACAGTTCTCTGTTCTGGCCCAACACATCAATATATGGAAATATATAGTGTAAATGAAGTGGTATTCCTTAGTTTTTTTATTACAAGTAGTCTATATTGCTTCGTAACTAGAAGATTCTATTCATCTGCCTCAAATTTCAAAATATGGAAGAAAATTGACTCGTTATTTTAAATGAAGTGATTTACCTTTGTTTATTTATCAAAAGCAAATCACTTCGTAACTAGAAGATTTTCTTTATCTGTCATTAATTTCCATGTATACAAAACGTTTGGCCGGGAGTTATCAATAGAAAAGTATCAACTACAGACCGCGAAAACTGCCGGTTAGAGAAGTTTGTTGCCAGTAAGTTGGTAGCCTTGTCGGAGCGCGCAACGTGAAGACTGGAGAGGCACGTCAGTTGAAGTTTGGTGCTGTGTTGCTGTCTGCTGCTCTGCTAAATGCCTTATCGGCTCAACACCCGCGCTCGTCATGTTTTGTGATATTTGTGATATCGGTGAGTCACTCTTTGTTTGGCCATTATCATGTCTGCTAATGACACAATAATAACCTTTCAGTTTTAATTTTCAAATTAACTTTCTAACCTTTCGCTCCGGTTTCACAAGCCACAGGCTCTTATTCTACCATTTTATTAGTAATTTATCAGTAGTGGTTCAAGGATTGTAAGATTGCTGAACTGAGAATATGTGGTATTCTCACCACTTCATTTGCTATATATTCTTTCATATCGATTCGTTTTATTGAACAAAGAACTTTGAATCGAACTCTTGGAATTTTTACATTTATTAGGCCTACTAAAACCATTTTTCATTGGCCTTTGAGGCATAATGGTTCTTGGTACGTTCACCTTTTTATCAATCATATATGGTAATATAATTTTCAGCTTTCATATTCCTTTATTGAACAGATTGTTGTGATTTGAACTCCCAATATTTTATTGTATGATATGTGATATGTTATGTTAGATATAGTACAAGAGTAAAGTGATATACAATGAATTTAGTTTTCAAAAGTGTATAAGATGATAATCTAAAGAATGATAAAATCAAAATGTCTATATAACGTTTCAGTGCGAAAAACCAACATCAGCATTTGCATTAAGTGATCCAGTTCCCAAATAATGGATCATGTCATATTATAAACGTTAAATATAAGTAGTATATGAAATTGTACCATACCGAAGGAAAATATACTATATAACATGTGGGAATTACTGAGATATTGCAATTATTCAAATGCTAATGAATTAATTATTATTATCATTATTATTATTAAACGAAAATCCAAATTAAATGCTGTAATTCACCCCGATGACTTCTGCTACTGCAAATATTGACAACAGGGAAACAGCTAGATGGAATTCACTGTTGTCAATATTTGCAGTAGCAGATGTCTTGGGGGTGAATTACAGCATATAATTTGGATTTTCGTTTAATAATAATACTATATAACACTGTAAATCTGAATTGTCGAAGATGCCATATGTTGATTGATGATTGTTGATTGATGATACCTATAGATTCTATGTTGAGAATCAGAGAACGGAATCAGCGAGATCATCAACATTCATGATGTTTAATTATTTTTTAGATTTTCTAGTAAAAATGTTATTCATCATCATTCATCAATTTCACCCAACATTCTTTAATATTTTTGCATCATATCATGGAAGCATTTTTATTTTTGATTTATAATATATTCATTTACTAATGGATTGGATTCACAGTTTTTCAAAATTTCATTATAATTTAACATCAATACTGAAAATTTCAAGTTTTAAAGATTCCGTGTCTCATGTGTGAACACATCATATGGTTCATAATAATATTAAACTAAGGCACAACAATTGAATAGAATTTGTTGGGTAATGGGAGGACCCCATTTGAATACAGCAAAATGTTAATGCAATCAAAGTCGAGGAGTAAATCAATCACTTTTGTAGAATGAGTTGTCAGAAATTGAGATTGAGTGTAGCAAAGTATCATTCATGCAACATTCAATTGAATGGAAATGAGAACCATGATCAATTTGAAAGACAGATTAGAGCTTATCTCGGCAAAATGTTGGCACGATACTTGAGAACAATCCATTTTGCAGCCACACCTCTGTTTATTTGTGTCACTAAATATTCATGGATATTATCTAAAAATGAGTTTAAGACTTTAGACTCAGGATTGGTAGTTTCATTAATTAATTCATAATATTAGTCAAACAGCTTGCTTAGTTGTGAAAAAATCATGATTTGGTTAGGCGCAGTATAAGTACAGAAGAAGGAACCGTTCTTATCCCCCTCCTTTGTGGTATAATAGGTTATCAATAGACGATTTTCTTTATATTCTGTGGGTGCTTTTCACTCAAATTGAATTCAAAGACTGATCAGTGATTGAAATTAGTGAGAAGTAGTACAACCCAGGTCATGAATACACAAAAATTATTTCCTATGAGCGCGTATCTGACAGAGAGCAGATACGTAGTAAGATGAGTAGATGCTCATATCTAATAGTACATGCATGCGAGTGTGTCGGGGTTTCAAAAGCACGGTCTTCATGAACAAGCAACTACAAGTAGACTACAACAGCAATCAAATGATGTCTGAGTCACGTGTGCTTAAAAAACTTTGTCTTCATGACCTGTTCATCAATGCGTAAAGTAATTATTATGCGTTGCTTGGCTGAACTGCCTACTACTGCTCCAAGTTGGAGCCTCCAACACCACTTTCAGCTAACTAAACCACGCCTGCTAGCTGCTACTGTTGTTTTAACTTTCAAGCCGTGCATTACTATAGACTATGAAAACACACGTTATTCATTTCAGTGAATTGAATGAAATCAATGTAAAAGAGAATAATCATAATTGATCGTATTGTAAACATTAGCAACAGTTATCTGCAAAGCCTATACCATCACTGTATACAGATTTGAGTAGTCAATCACCTTCACTTTTGTGGGTCTTTAACAAAGTAATATAAATCTTAAAGATGAAATCGAATATTAGTCCTTCGTAATACGACAATTCACGTCAACCTGCTCTCTTTTCAAATGAGTCATTAGAAAATATATATTATCTTATGAATTAATCTGTTTTTTTTCTTTGAAAAGTAAAGAATAATGTTGACACCTGTCTGCCCATGTATCCCATGACACCAATGAGACATTTCTTCAGCTGCCCTCAAGATGAAATTCAATGCAATAGTTCCAGTCTCCCCAAATGCTACTTCTCAATCATTCCATGTCATTATGTTCAGGTAATTTTTGCCCTTCCAACCTATTTTGGAAAATCAGATCCCTTTAATATTTAGTAACTTGGAATTGTATCTTTTACATTCAACCAAAATATAACTCCATCACTCGAATGAAATGATGAGCCACATGAGAAACAATTAATTGATCGCATAAAATGTATCCAATTGAGACCGAACTCTGTAGACCGATTAGTTGTTATTGTTGCTCCCTTCAAATTGGAAGGATTGTGAACAGTAGCCTGAAGAGAGAGCCAGCCCGCAGGACTTATAAGCAGATCAAAGTGGCCATTTAGAAGGAATTCCTGTGGTTATGGTGGGTTGGGCCCATTCTTAATCGACCAGCAGCTACCAGCAACAGGGTGGTCTCAAAAGTACTGATATCGTCTATACGATCTCCATTCTTTCTGTTCTAAACCTTTTTTCCACAGAGCCCGCATTGAGCATGAAGTAGTCTAATCGATTCACTTTTTCAAGGCCGCTTGTACAGCGCATTGGATGTCAATTTATTTTATTTCTTATCATTCTGGTTCCACCCCTTATTTTTGAACCATCTACTGAGAAAGGTAATCATGTATGGATATGAGTAAGTTTTTTATAGATTCGGAGTTTCGGGTACGATTCTAGAATCAGATAGTTACATGAAAAACAATTATAACTTTTGATCAAATAAAGGAAATAATTTGTAAATATGAATATATTTTTTTGTCATAGTCATTCAATTTCAGCTGTTTTACATCCATGAAATTAAGCCGGTAAACAGCTGACTGTAGAACAAATAAACATATGATTCTCATTACAGTATACTGTAAGAAAATCATATGTTTTCTTTACAGACGAGTATGTTTCCTAGTTCCGAATCTGGAACAGCAAAACTGGTAGAAAAAATCGCCTTTTAGCCCTCCAGGTGGAAGTTTTGTCAACTACAATCAAGAAATTCCTGATTCGAAACTTGTAAACTACGTTATGTTTATAGAATACATGTAGTAATGTCAGCACAAGCAGGTAATGTTCTCTGTTTCTCAATTATTCTTTTCTAGATTATCGGCTAACGCCTCGACTAGAAACATCATTCTCGCCTGCAAAACGGCCCTTTTCGTCCTTGTGACTTGAGATACTATTACATATACTTGGAAATTGAATATAACATGTAAATGAAAGAAATAAATATTTTTAAAAAAGGGTTGTTCCATTTTTAATTTTCATATGACAGTGATCATAGTTATACTCTATTCACGGAAATAAATCATACTTGCAGAGGCAAAAGTTTTTCAATCCAGAATTATTATTCAGAATGGGACTAGAGCATGGATAAATATGAATTTCAAAAATATAGCAGAGCTACAGGGATAGAGTAGCATACATATGATAAAGGACTGGAACGGAAGAACTAGCCTACGTGTCTACAGTGAAAACATCAGTACGATAGTTTTGTTTAGTTAGGTTCCCAGGTGTCCAGACAAAGCACAGGATGATTATACCCTCTTGAATAACTCAGGTCTGGTCTGGGAACACGCCAGACGCCCTAAATAATAGAACTTGATTGAATCCGTTTTCGTAGGAAAACTTCCACTACTATAATAGCTGACTTCACGACAATTTTCCACAAGATATTTTGTGATTTCGTGGAAAGAATATTACATGACTTTATCATTTAATAAATAATTTATTCCACTACGAGTTGTGTTGATCGAAAAGAAAGTCTGGGTTTGATGATTTTATGCAGTTTGTAAATATTTCAAAAAATGAATTGGTAAGGTATACTCTGAAGTCCTGTTGGATATGAAACGGCTCATTGGTCAAGTCTTGTAATGTTCAATTATTGCAAGTGCTAGTGATCGAGAAACACTTGAGATACATGACATTCATCTAACTTTATCTACCCTTCCGTAACCCACACAAACCATCATAAATCATCATAAACAGCAGCATGTCATTAGAATTTTAATTGAATTTTCAAGTATAATAATATTAATTAGACATGACAATATGTAAGATCTCATAAAGATATTTCTAATGAACCCGGAAGGCTACCACATAATTATTAGCGAATTACTGCAATTAGCAAGGGTGTTGAATAAGGCCCATGCGTTGATAATCTACAAGCTAAACCGTCTAGCTAACTTCTTCTGAGCCTGACACCTTCAAGTCAATTGTAGGTCGACACAGCATCACTGGACATCATCATTTTGTGAAGATTCATTCATTCACTGCTGTCCCGATTCGATTCATTTGAGAAACCGGATTGAAGGCCGCGATACGCTTCCAATACGTGACCGATTCACTTCATTCATAATCTTTAGCAAAGATTGACGAAATTTTCTATGGGTTCAGGACGTGATTCAAAGTGATAGAAATACTAGTCAACTACTAGGGTAAGAACAGAGCACAGTTACCTAGAAGTCAGTTTTTTGTTTCAAAGAATGATGTGTCAGAATCAATTCTGACTTCCAACCCTGACTAAATGATATGCAAAGGTTTTCTGTTGAGACTGATCCCTACTTTGTGTATGTACAATGGGTGGGATGATGATGTGACATAATGGATGTACACTTGACATGATTGGTAAATTGAAACTATTCAACATTTTTAGGATGATTCACATTTTAATAAGGGATTACAAAAAAAAACTGACAGAGTCATATATATCCCGTTCTTTGCCTTTCGATCTGGGGCTGTAAACTTGTAGGCACTGACGATAGAAACCTAATTAGCCTATTATTATTTTCCGAATCTGGAAGAAGTCTATTTCTTGTTTTCCAGTTGATTGTACAACTACAAGCTACAAGTGCACAAGTGCAAAAAAAACAAAGCAGAAGTTTCATCTCCAAACTTATATAGTATAATAATCCACTTCAATCTTATTCAGCCCCTGATTCTGAACTCCATACTGCTCGCAACAAGCAACAACACGATGATGCAATCAGTTTCGCTTCAGCCCTCACAGACAAAAATACTCCTAAAAAAACATAACTATTAATGTTATTTATATGGAGAATTATGGCAATGTGACAAAAAATCAACTATCTCGACGCAACTATCGTTCGTGACCTGTGACTAATTAATTTTAGAACATTTATGAAGAATGTTATCGTCCAGCTGTTACGCGGTGGATAAAGTATAAGGATTCGTTCTTATGATATCAGGGTGGCTATTTTTATAAGCTAATTTTATGATGAGGATAGGGCTTCTCCCCATCCTCTCAGCTCAAGCCTCTGTCGTATTTAAACGGCAATGAATAAATGTTTAAACTTTACTGGCAAGCGATACAGTTTTATAAAAAAAGGTCGAAAAATGAATATACAGAGGATTGCAAACTTCAGAAGGAAACGTTTTCTTCAGATTTAAAAAAAGAGAAAAGATCTCCTTAAAAGAATCAATAACTACTTCATTTTGCAAATAACAACGTAATGATAAATTGTGAAGATAAACGCAAAGTTGCGTACTCATACCATTGCAATAGTGCTCATAAGTTGGATAAAGTTTCCTCTCACCTCAATAATATACGAATGAACCATAAAAGATTGCCATAAAATGTTCCATTCTTCTACACCTTTCCTATTTTTCCAAAGTTCAACCACGAAAAATATACGTCTCAGAACCTAGATAGTCCAAGCAACGAATACTCAAATAAAGGTATAGAGGGAAAGTTTAGAACACAATTTTCAACTCCACAGCTCTTTCAAGGATAGTAAGAGGATTAACATATCAAAAGTCCTCACAACTACCCCCTGTGCTAAAGGGGGGGGGGGGTGATTTGAAAGTACCATTTTTTCATTTTTCGCATATATCTCGGAAACTATGCATCTTATGAACATTTGTATTCTGTAGAAAATTGACGCTCACAAAATTGCCAACAAGTCTTGACTTCTACATTTTTTCCATATCTCTCATAGTTTCTGAAATATCCGCTCTTGAGGTGAGACATTTTTTGAAAAAAACCCGTCTGCCTGCAATTTTTTCATCTTTTCGGCCTTTTAATTTTTGAACGATTGATGAAAAAAACCCATGCTGATTATGAGCTGATAAAGCATCAAATTATCTTCACTTTGATGTATATTATCACTATTTCACGTATTTCCCTACGACTGTTGCATACTGTTGCAAACGCTTTCTTCACATTAAGAGAAGAGAGAAGATCTCATTGTAAAGTAATATTTTTATCTTGGAAATACTGTATTTATGTAAATGTAATATAGAAACTCGACTTCGATTTGGATTTTGGAGTGTATCAGCACTATGGAATTATTGATTATTAAGTATCTCACTTAAGAATTATTCATACTACTTAATCTTAAAATGACACAGATGATTCTTTAGTGCAGTTTTACTGAGGACGGATGATAAGTCTAGAGAGAACAATACACTTCAAATTAGTACGTATCGTTAAATATTTCTCACGGTCTCTGTATAGAAACAGAATAACGTTGGAAATAGAGGATGAGAACGAGCTAAGGACATAATACAGGTACCACATAAATTATCATGTCGTTTCCCAGATGACTGGAACATCCGGTTGATGGCAGCGACTCAAGTTAGTTGAATCTATTTCAAATGTTTCTCAAATCATTCAATTGCAGTTGAATCTTGGACAAGGCCATCTCTGTTACAATATTCTAGCAATTCTAATGAATATTTTTTCTGTCCAAAATATCACGAGCCTCCACTATACACTAGATATTACAGAAATTGAAAATAATATCGATTGTATTCATAATATTATAATGATCGTCAATTAAAACTTGTGAAAGTTTGATTGTTTTTCTATCTTCTAATCATCAATACAGGATGATTCCGATAGTTTAATCAGTACCCCTGGGCATAATTTACTTGCAAAAATTACCAAGGTCATATAAGCTTAGGGTGTTTGTAATGAAATGCTTCATTACCAATTTATAGGAAGTGGAAGATTTAGCCAAAAATTAGCTTATTCAGTTCACCTTCCTAGGAATATATAAAATTTTAATTCGATAACGATTCATCTCCGAACCTATGCTTATATGAATGTTTTTCATTGTTATTGCTGCTACACTAAACTGAGTGAGCGCCATCGGTAACTAGGGGTGACCACCCCTCCCTCAAGCACTAGGACGCACTCCATCAATATCCCAAATTAAAGAAACCCCACCACCACCCCTAAAAAAGTCATCCTCGCAAAAAAGTCCTAATCCCCCTCATGTGGGCACCACTGAATCACCTTGAGTAATAAACAAGTAGCCACAGTTTTAAATAAATAACTTACTATGTGTATTATGAAACCTACTGTCTTCTATCTGCATGTAATTAACATTCAGTAATTAAAACTTTGAAGAGCCACCCGTCCCTGCGCCAATTTCGATTTTCCAATTGAGATAAGTTATCAACCTATATCTGGTTTATGGCGTATCCTTGAATAAAAATAATAAAATCTGTTCTCAGCAGGAGTTGCGAGACTATTTTTATCTTTTTTTTTCACTTGTTGAATGATTCTGATTCGACAGGGATTGGATCTGATGATGATTGTAAATACTCTATATAGGTAGTTTATAAATGATGTATAGACTAGTTATCGTATTAACCACATGAATTTCCAAAACACAAAGGCGCAGTTGTATAAGAATGTTGGAAGAATTGACAGGGACTGCTTGTTCACACTGCCTACTATTGGTTTGTCCTTGAAATCTTTCGGCGTTAGTCCAGTAATGATGGCAATGACTCGTCATGAGAGAAAAAGTGTGATTCCGGTCCCATTCAAGGTATTGACAGTCTTTTTATGAGTGGGGATAAAACCGAAAGAGCTGGATATTCACCATTTAGTATTCACAATCTTCTGAAAGAAATTCTCCTCCCAATTGTCCTCAATAGAATAATGCCTACTTCAAATTATAATTACTCTACATACCCGGTTATTCAGGGAAGACCTGGAATAACTTCTCTGATTGATTCCTTACATCAAAATAATGTGAAGGATACAATAAAATCAGTGGATATAATAAGGATATAATATAATCAGTGGCTCCGAAATGCTTTGCTAACAAGTTGTATATTGTAGTAAGCTGTTTCATCTGAAATTAACACTGAGGTACCTTTTAGGTCTGATTTCTTGTAAACTTGTTAAATCCAATGGTCATCAACCCATATCAATTTCTAGGTTTAATGGTTCATTGAATTCAATAAATGTCCTAGAAAGTGGCCCAAGATTGTCCGTGAAAGGCCCAAGAGTTTCAAGATCGTTAATTATTGAATCGTTCAAATGTAAATAAACTGAAAATAAAACGAGGAAAATAATATTCAATAATTTGTGAGGAATTTGTGTAAAGAGAACCTTCTTCAGTTTAGTCTACAATTCCGATGAATCATCCATGGATTTAATGGAAAAATAAATAACATTTGTAGAGAATTTGGTGTCAAATCGATAAAAGCACAATAGTTTTCCTCTCTCAAGTTTCAATTTTATTGATAGATGAACAAAAGTAAAATTTATATGGCCAACGAGACATCCTGTTTTGAATCTTACAGATTGTTTTTAATACCTTATTATCATCAGGCTGAAATATGTATTACAATACTATGAATGCTCCATCTATCAATTACTGTTCTGTTAACTATTAAACTGAAATCCAATTTTCTGTTCAAATATGGTACTCTCTTCTTTTTTTCTTGCAAAAATTGAAATTTCTCTCGATTTAGATTATATTGAACATTATCTAATATTGAATTCTCGAGACTCCCAGGTGGAATTGAGATGGATCATTTCTCAATATCTTCTGATGGATCCTTCTGAAAAGTTCATTTTTCGATTATAGGACACAGTCACAATATTATCATTGGTGATATCACATTGAGAAATGACGATAGGAAGTATAAGAACAATAGTACTTTATAATAGTATGTAATCCATGAAGTCCAGTCACGTATTTCTCCATCATCCTCCACTCTCTACGCAGTGAGCTTGATGGTATCCAAGCGCATCCTTTGACACGTGGTAACTATCCAAAATTTTCAATTATTGAGATTGACTCATCGTGTTTGGACTCACATTATTTGAATGCGTCGATGATTGGAAGTTTTTGTAATAAATTCTGGTGACAACTCAGAAGAGGAAATGTAAATGTTTTGTCAAGCCTTACTTTTCAACATTTCTGCTCTATTTTGTAGAGAAATGTCTAGCTAATTTCCAATAGCATTTTAATTTTATTTTAATGTTCTTACTTCCTTGTATTGATAAAAATATCCTTCTTTAATACTTATAATAAATCATTGTAATTATTGTTCTATGGAAGCAATTTTTTGGAGAAATCCTGTTTGCTTCCATGTAGACTATTTATAAATAAATGAATACAATAGAAAAAAGGAACATCATTGATTCTTATGTGAGTGTTCACACATTTCAGTTCGTCAAACTTTTCCATTTTCTTCAGATCCATAGGTTTCATAGGATGAAGGTGTGTTCAATGCTTGAAGAATAATAACGCACTGTGAGAAAGTTAAATAGCCAATATGGATGAAGATAGGTGGGTGGGATGAAAAATATCGAATAACTCCCTCTCGTTCTACCGCTGTTCTCCTCAGTCATCTTTCGGTCTTCCCATTATTATTTGCTCAGTTATAGTTATGCAACCAATGATTGTCTTCCTTATACGGACTCTGCCCAAGCACACCGAGCCAGATTCGCACGAGAACACCCACATTCCAATAATACTACTGCCCCGTTCAATCAAAACAAATAATAGTATCTGTTTCAAACAGATTGTAGAATGCCGGTTGAATTGAATCTATAGGCTTGCATTGTTATTCTGGACCCTGAATACGCACAATTTTCGATGTGAATTATGTATAGCAGATTCCATAGTGGAGTTTAAGCGAATAAATTTGTCGATAGTATAATGAGAGTTCAGAGTCCAAGTAGCAGCCTAGAGATCCCGGTTCAAACTCGCTCATAGCCAAAAGTTTATGACCAGATCACTCCTGTGTTATCGGATGGGCACGTTAAATTGTTGGTCCCGGCTGAAGTAGGGATGGAAGTCAGGGACGGAACCCCACCAATAGAATCCATACGAATATAATAATAGAGTGTTAGTTTCACTTTGCAGAGAAAATTTACTCAAAAATTCTAAAAAATGAGAAGTCAACCTACCATGTAATGCTAGTATATTTTGCATGTTCTTTTGCAATAATTGCATCATCGATGAGTTTCAAAAGTCGCTTCCTGGTAGCTCGTAACCCACCTAAAGCTGTATGTAGGTCCACTCGTCTCTCATGAACATTCCTCTAATTACCCACGCACAAGCCTGAAGCTCATATGGATATCACCTTTGATAAAAATTTGCTATTGCACGGTTAATATAAATTTGTCATTCTCTGATTCTCATTTATTTGAACGTCTCCAAATTTACTTCATTCATCAATCATCATCTGTAATTACGTGATCATTTTGATGAAATGATTAACGTACTTTGTCTCAATTCAGATCTCGCTTTAAATTGTCAGACTGTCCCAACTTGACCCTAGAGTTCAAGTGCATGATTTCTTGACTAATAAGTCGATGAAGTCGATTCATTTGAACTCCTCTATTTTTAGAATATAGCGATTTATTTCCAAAAACGTTTAGGATTGAAGTTGATTAATTCCTATTTTATCCTAACAAAGTTATTGCTGTTCAACCGTTAGTCAAGATTGGTATCCGATGACTTTTAACATTTTTTGGCCGTCTTGACTACTGTTTGTATGATTGGCTGTTATGTTGATGATGGGCGACAAAAACTTTATAGGGCCTAAGCAATAGCCATAAGTTATAGAATTTTGGATGACTGATGTCTTGTCCAAGGCAGACTGAACCTCTTTTATAAAGTAAAAAGCGGAAATGGAGGGTCACGGAGAGGTGATTGTGAGCTATCTGGAATTGAACAGCAGCGAAGAAGACGTCGTGTTAGAAAGACCGATTTTTGAAATGATAGCGCCCTTCCGGTGCTGAGGCGACTGACAGTGAACACTGAGCTGGGTGTGCCCCATGTCCGATTGCACTCTACATGTTCATGCTTCGAAGTAAAAGTCTCATTATCTGGAATTTCGAAAGACCACTATTTGTCTAGACTATCTGTTGAATCTGAAGTCTCATTATCTCAAATTTCAAATGGCATGAAGTGCAGGAGACAAGATGTAAATTAATGGTGAATGTCAAGGATGAAGATTCTACTACTTGTTGAGAATATCTAATAAATATTACGTCCCATTATAGCCTACTAAGTTTCAAGTGGCCACTATTTGTCGAGAATGTTTGATAAATCTACGGAAGTCACCTACTATCAATTATAAATAAATCATTGAAGCTAGCATTCAAATCTCTATCACCCGGGAATCCCTATCTCTTATATTGTTATAACTGGAAACCCATTGATAAGATGCGTATCATTGATTAGCCAGTGAAAATTAGACCCATAGCTTATTGAATACCCCTTTTCAAAGGATTGGATCTTCTAATACTAGTTTTAAAAATAATATTAACTCAGGACAAAGTTCACTTTTTCTCTCTGGATTTGAACCTAAATTTCCAGACCAGAATTTATGATTATTTCAAATCAATCCAGGACGGCCAGTATATGTGAGATAACAAGGCGTTGCACCCTTAAGTCTGCTAGCACTATCTGGTCGCGGACTCGAATCCCGCCGGTAGTCATGGACGTTTGATCACCCCATCAAATCACCCTTACACTTCCTATTAACCACGCACAATCAAAAAGCTCAGATGGGCATCATCCGCAATGAAAAAAGCATGAGCTAGTTTCTCATTATTTTAATTTGTGAGTGTTTGTGACATTATGACAAGTTCAACATTATTCAAGCAATATTGGTGATCTACGACAGACAATTTTCCAATACCTTTATGCACGTAAGAATTTGAATGCTATTCAACTCAAAAATTCAATTTTTACCACAACAATGCCGGAAAGGGAAAGATGAAGAAAAAGTGAAAAGTGAAAAGTGAAAGGGAAAGTGAGAGAAGCTGTGTGTGTATTTTTGAGTTCAAAATTTTATAAAATAACTTGATTAATTCAATAAGAAGTGATAATTGAGTGTTATATTTAAATATAGTTTGGTGTTTTAATTTCTCTAAATTCAAAATGTTTAGCTTATATTCATTTTTGGACGAAAATTGAACTAGAATCTTTTACAGTAGAAACATAACCTATTTTTTGGACATTTTATTAATTTATCAAAATTTGGGAATGGAATAGATTTGGGCCAAGCCTGTTGTTCCTTCCTAATCATATTTATATGATTTGTGATTATGTCCACGAATAAATTAATGATAAATAAATTATTATGAAGTCATAAAAAGGAATGGATACATTTCCTCTAAAATTTAGACATGGAATTATTATAGACTTGCACCTATTCTAAAACTTGAAAAAGTGAAAACTTGACGTAATGAAATCTTGAAAAATTGAAAATAGGGCTATAACCATCCTTTGTTAATTAAGAATCTATGTACAAAATTTAAAGTTAATCATCCCAGTAGTTCAGACGTGATGATGCGTCAAACATGATTTTCTTATCCCGTACGTGTATAAGCCAATCTTTCCTTTATTATAGTATCGATTTAGAATGATGAATATTAAAAAGTTGATTTTTGAAGAATTGTCCAACTATATCAATGTCTTTCTCATGTTGATTTTGGCGATGCAGTTTCTCAGGACGTTTCAAATTAGTGTGTGGCTCTATAACTTATTACAACTACAAAAGTTTCATGTACGATGCTGCTTGCAATTCACTATATTTATTTATTTGTGCTTGAATAATAAAATTTGTTAATTAGATAACATAGATATCAAGTGAAAATCAAGTGGAAAGTCAGAAATTTTATAAACTTTCAATTGCACTGTTTTGTAAAATACTTCAATTATTGTACACTCATAGAAAACATTACTTGGTTGAATATGTCAACATGGATTGTTCATAGTTTGCCCAGTCATGTCATCAACGAACCTGGCAGAAAAACCGTTGACTCGTTCTCGTTATTTCTCGTAATGAGAGAGAATGAAGAGGATCCTTGACGTGAATATGCACCTGCACAAAGACATGCTTCAAAGCACCGGCATGGACAGCTGGCGGATATGGGACTACCGGTGCACCTCACCACAAGTACGCGCAAAACCACCATAACACTCGCAGAGCATACGTAACCGTTGGAAGCTGTTTCCCTAAGCTCGTACACAGAACAGAACAGAACGAGGCGACCTTTCGTTCAAACATGTGTTTATCAACTCAGCTCCCTGTTACGCAAATGTTCTGTGGATGTCACGGTAGACACCCTAATCAACTCAAAAACTCTGTTGAAAGTCGAGCTCAACAGTCAGTAGTCCGGGTGCTCGCTCCTTGATCAGATGTGTTCATTTTATTACATCTATTTCTATGTGAAAATGTCCATAATTCCAGTGATAGGGTTTGTCAGATTATCTTGTAGTTAATCGGTTTCAATATCTAGCTCAATCACTTAAGAGAGTTGATTAGTTGGTTACTATTAAATCGGAAATTCTGATTCCACTATTTTTTTTTTAATCCAAGTAGCTAATCCCTACTTGAATTCAAAAAATTGTATGTTATGTTGTATGTGAATGTATTCTGTTGAAAGCGAGTACTTTGCTTTGCAAAATAATTTTTGTGAGGTAATAGCTCATTTATTATGAGATGCTATCAACGAAGAAATAATTGTGAAGTTTCATTCCAAGAATATTGTGAGAATTTGTGAAGGATTATTTACTCAGTGTTCAAGTTGAATTATCTTCGAAGTGATTTGAAAGTAAAACAATCCTGGCTAAGTGTAAAGATAAAACTAAAATCAACCGAGATAGAACTCTTGCTATAAGACACAAGAGAAATTGTGAGTATTACTCGAATAGAAGAATAATAGATTATATTAGAGTAGTATCTTAAAGTAATTAAGATTTTTTAAATATTTTATGAAACTCACAGGATTAGATATAATTAAGGCTAACTGTTATGCAAATGTTGCTTCACATTTGCATTTCGCTCATCCACTTAACTCAGCTTGTACAGTATTAGCATGAAGTATTGTCCTAACATTGTTGGTTTCTTTTCACACCAAAACAGTTTTCGTTCTTCAATCGTCTTCATGGAAATTTATGAATGTTTAGTGTTTTAAAAACCACAGCTAGCAGACGTTGAATATACCACCGCTTCCTCATCATCATTCATAATATATGATAATACTTTGCAGTGTTGTTTCTAATGTTTGCGAATAACGATTTTGTCTTTACTGGATGCGGATGTGAAATTCAATTATCGGGCTCTGCAAGCCTGAAAAGTGTCATACGTATGTGATATCGGTAGTAGTCCAAAATGCCTCGATGCAGAATTTAAACTATAATTATGAGAGCAACTTGTGAACTCGATGACACTTCTTTCAGCCTTTTATGATGATTATAACCCATTATTCAATGTTTTTTTACGAACTCACGATTTGAAGATTAAAAGTTTACACATCTGATTATCCCACAGTGCATAGACGGAAATTATAGGGTACCCTTTGGGCCCTCTCACTCACTGTATCCATTATACACCCTACAACCTGCCAGTTTTTACCCTTCTCTCTCCAATACTTGAATCCATATCAATTTTATATTACACTGTTCAGTCTAGTCATCTGTATTTTCATTTCGAATAGAACAATAATACAGTGGAACTCCAATTATCGGAATTAATGGGGACCGGAACCCATTCGGATAATCAAATATTCGGATAATCGGAGTGTTTTTTTTAAATTGCCATTGGGTAGAAACAAAGCTTCTTTTTACTTTCCTTGCCCTATTACCATAGGTAAGGAAAGTATTGCTTTCCGAAAAAAATTAAGGTACCCCAATTTCTAAATTTTTATACGTTTCAAGGTCCCCTGAGTCCAAAAAAGTGGTTTTTGGGTATTGGTCTGTATGTGTGTGTGTGTGTGTGTGTGTGTGTGTGTGTGTGTGTGTGTGTGTGTGTGTGTGTGTGTGTGTGTGTGTGTGTGTGTGTGTGTGTATGAGTGTATGTGCGTCTGTGTACACGATATCTCATCTCCCAATTAACGGAATGACTTGAAATTTGGAACTTGAGGTCCTTCCCCTATAAGGATCTGACACGAATAATTTCGATCAAATGCAATTCAAGTTGGCGGCTAAAATGGCAAAAATGTTGCCAAAAACAGGTTTTTTCACGATTTTCTTAAAAACGGCTCCAACGATTTTGATCAAATGTATACCTAGAATAGTCATTGATAAGTTCTATATGCTGTCACAAGTCCTATATCTGTAAAAATTTCAGGAGCTCCGACCTATCTATGCAAAGTTTGATTTTAGATTCTCAATTAGCAGCCTTCATATACAATTTGAACAAAAAATTTCAAGTGGAAAAGATTGAGCATGAGAATCTCTACAATTAATGTTCAGTAACGTTTTCATTTGAAATTAAAAATAAGCTCGAAATTCGAGAAAATGTGATTATCTAATTGCAAACTGTTGGCAACTGTTGATTCAATTAAATCATTCACTATGAAGAGATAGCAGACCTCGTATGTCTCCAGCGTTATTGTCCTGTCACCAGCTGGCTCAGATCTTTGTTTATAAGTAGACTTGTGATGCGCGTGCACACTAGCGTCAGGTGATCAATCAGATCAATTTTCAAAACGGCAAGGAAAGTTGTGTGAGTGCGCCACACCAGATTTTTGATATTGCACTATTTTTTTATTGAATTAAATAAAAGAAACATGATATTTTCACATGTTTTAAATATAAATAAAATGTACTTATGTACAATTTTAGAAATAAAAATCATTGTTTTTTAAACATCTCCGTTAATGTAAGCTGTTTTGCGGTCTTCATCCGTTTTCGGGCAGTGACTTCACTGACTTCGCGGAGGGAAGGACAATAGTGAGTGAACGCGCAAACACTGGCTTCGCGGGGGGAAGAATAATAGCGCACTTAGACTTTTTTGGACAAATTTTTTTCTGAAAGTGATTCGGATAATCGGTGATTCGGATAGTCGGAGTTCGGATAATTGGAGTTCTACTGTAATTATTATTTTCAACTAGAAACTTTTCTCAAGACAATAACATGAAGTTGAATTTGTCTATACCCTAGAGTCTCCTAACGTATCCAACCCATATTACAATATTCATCTACAATCTGCATTGAAGTTTATGCCCGATTTAATTTTTTATTCCAAGTGTTCTATTATATATCTCTTCAAGATTACATGGTCGACATTTGACTATTGTTCTGAACAGTATACAGTATCCTATAATTTTAGATACCGTAGTCACACCCAGATCGAAACCTGGTCAATGATTAGTATGGATGAAACTTAAGTTAGAGACTGTCACTTATGTTTTCGAACCAGCAGGATTGTGCCACAAAAGAAATGTTTCGTCCAGAAGTTGGGGCCATTTTTCCTTCCAGACACTATTGTCCTTTCCTATTTAGGGCTCATACGTGTTCAATAATATATGTTCTCGTTGGAAAAGTGGCGACTTTTGCTCAATTTCGTCTCATTACTTCAATTCGTGTTAGATCGTAAAATCGTTACAAGGTCGAACAATGTCGGTGATGTACGATTTTCAAATTTATGAGGTTCTCCTATCATTCACCTCTATAAATGACTATTATGTTGTGATTGCTGAAAAGTTGAAAGACGTATTCAGCTTTATTTCTTAGTTCAATTTGGATAAGAAACAATTGGAACTGATAACCAACATGCGGAGTGGGTTTGATTTCATCGGTATCATCTTCCCAGTTTGAATTGAATTCGTGAAGAAAAATAATTCATGATACGATTGTAAGATTTAGCAGATGCTTGGATTCAAATATGAAATTCATCTTGAACTTCATCTTTCATCTTTAACATAAGAGCATCATCTTCGTCATCATTTCTTTTATCACTTCTTATCATCTATCGTGTTACTTTTATGACCTTACTCTTTATTTGCTGATATTTTGTATATTGTAAGCATGATATTCTTGTTGCAATATAGGCTTTATTTAGGGATCAATGAAAATCAATAAACAACCACTTTCGGGATATTTGGAGTTCACCAGAACTCACAGTTTCTTTCATGCTGTTTGGACATGAACTCAGCAGACCATGCTTGTGATGTACATCTTGCCGTGGCCTTTAACAATGATCATAACCAACTGAAAACTGTACAAAGCGAGGAGACGATTTATAATATTTTCTCTGGCAAAGGAAGCGTCGACGGGCCACGCCATTGTCAAGGCTCAAGCCGCCGTGAACATCCGGCTAGGTCGATGACGCTTAGTCAAGGTTGGGAAAGGCCTCATGAAAAATTTATAAACTTAATTATTCATCTTTTCTTTCCAAACCAGAGGTTTTCAGAGCATTGCACTTGTCAGATTTTCCCCGCGGCTGCAACCAGCAAATCAGTTTCGCTTCAGTTTTAGCATTATAATCAAGGAGAAATAAGTGAGAGCCAGAGTAATTCATTCCGTTCGCTGCTTCAACCCATAAACACAGACTCCTCATACGATAATGATCGAGTAAAAAAGCAGAATTGAGAAACAGAATCTATCCAACAGTGTATCTCTGAATTGATTCTAATCTTATTTTTCTTTTTCCAGTTCTCCAATTATAAAAATAGTCTATAGTACGTTGTCAGTAATCTTTTGAGACAGAAAGATATTTAGATATCTCAGAGACCGAGATAGAAATATCATTTAATATAATATTCATTTTGATAGCCTACTGTAACGGTATATTTGATAGGCCCACTTCTCACGTTACGTCCGATGTATGGTAAATATTAGAATATGACAAACAATGATTACAATATAATATGCATAATACTTAACCACTAAAACACGATGAGCAATGATTACAATATATATGCTGGCTTGAACATATTTATTTATAATAACTCACAATGAACCAAAATTTTAAAGAATTTGAAAATAAATCACAATTTTAATCTTCAAAGTACTAAAACAGTTTTAATTGTACTAAAACATTATTATTGTTCGATAAGATATGAAACAAACATATACTATTAATATAATTATATGCTATATGCATAAATTAGCGGAGCTTTGGACAAATAACGGTATACTCTTGGGAAGGGATATCCAAAATTATATCCTCCTATTAACACTCTACAAAAGCAGAAGAAGAGAGATTGAGAGAGTGAGAGAAGTACCATGGAATAATGAATCTATAAAGAATTGTCTTGTAGAACAGAATGTAGAAGGATTTCGTCCTCCTACTCACTATACATTCACTATTTGCAAGCCTTCCAGTATCCGATTAGTTGTCCAACTAGTGATCCAACATCCAATGTTGAAGCGTAAATGTGGTTGTTGTAGCCTGGTCGGATATTGAAAGTCTATACTCTGACGAATTAGAGGTCCAACTCCAAGGTCCGACATCCGACTAGCCTTTGTTCTGCATCGACTTGACTAAAGTTGGAGAACAAGTCGGAGAGTAAGTTGGAACGCGAGTTCAATTAAAACAATCGGACTATAGTCCGTAAAAAATTACATCTGATTTGGAGGAATATGCAGCGCAGAGAAATGGAGGGAGATCAGCCAATTACAGTGATTAATAGAGTCATAGGTAGAAATGCAGTTGCCAATTTGCCAGTCGTCTGACTGCTTTCAGACAGGAAACTTCGAATGTGTAGCATGAGCACATGAAGTCACTAGAAGTTGGAGAACACTGGCCACTTCAAAACGGCAACATCGCGCCTCTGTATCCATCCCGCTGTATGCTTTCTCTGCGGCGCATGTCCATCCCAAGTAAAAAGTGATTTTGTCCTACTAGTGGTCCAACAAGTTGGACAATAAATCGGATAGTGAATGGGCTGCTTTAGTTGCTGCATCTCACCGAAGATTGGCTCCATAAATGTGTTTATGTGTAAATGTGTAATCACTCGACGTTGCTCTGTAGTAGTTCCTGTTTTTCTATTGTATTATTGTAATTGATTCATCATTTCACTGCATCTTTTAAAAGTCATTATTGTAATTGTGATGTTATGAGGAATAAATTAATGCTTTGTTGTGCTGTGATGTGCGAGCTATACCTGTATGCTGATATGGGTCGATTTATATCATCCGATATCTGATATGTGTGAACTTATATGTGATACCTGATGTGTTTCCAGATTTCGCGGTGTGGAACAAGAGCATCTCGCAGCGGTGGAGACGGCTGCGACGCCGGTGCTCCTCGTTCACATCGTCGAGTTCAGCTGCCAGCCGAGCTGGAAGCGGTGCAGCCACATCCGACCACAAAGAGAACCTGCTTCCGACGTCACCAGCGTCGCCCAGCGTCGTGGTGGCGTGCGATCGGCGTCGTGAAGCGTCTCCGGACGCCGTGCAGCGTCGGCTGCTGCCAGATTTCAACTGCATCCTTAGGGCCAAACTGGGCCGCGTCCAGCGGAAGACTGTCCACGAGCCTGTCTTCTATGTACCTTCGCCGCTAAACGATTCGCCCGCCAGTCTGCCATCTTTCACATCCAGGTATAAGCGAATACTTATTATTACAACCCACACTTGACCACACATCATGCATCCTTCATAAGTTCTCAATGTTTATACCGTCTAAGGTATACCATACATCTTAGGGTATACAATATCATCTTAGGGTATCATCTAAGAACAGAACGATGCGGTGGATATGTAGATTTCAGCTCGCTATCAAACTTCTATCTCTATCATTGACTTCAAATGTTTTCATCATTGATCAACTGTCTAGTGGCATCGAACTTCACCGTGAATTTCTTGTTCTCTTTGCACCTTAGTATGAAGATGATAAGTATACTCAATCACGATAACATAGTACTATGTCAAACACTGACTCATTCTCATGCGATGAATAAATCAATATGACATTGTTTTTTTGTCAACTGAGACAATATTAAACAATTATCACTTGAAGTTAGATAGGAGCTTGGTTGTCTATGATTTCATTATAATGAGTTGAAAAATCGCGTCCCGGTGGATCAAAACTAATAAGTCCACTAAATTCCCAACATCATCCACATTACCCACGCACAAGCTTCAAGCTTATGTGGGTGAGTATTTTCTTAGCAGAACAATCCCTTCTGAAATCGCTTTTCTCCATCTTCTTAATGAGATTGAGTTTGATTTGGATGGTTTGCAGGGATAGAGAGAGTCCTTGCTCGTCAGGCCGAGGCTCGGAGACGCCGAGCGAAGAGTGCAGCTCGTCGTCGGGCTCAGGGGTGCATGCGGAGGGGGAGGAGTGGGACCAGGGCTACCAGAATTGAGAAACAGTATTTATCCAACAGTGTATCTCCGAATTTATGATAACTCACAATGAACCAAAATTTTAAAGAATTTGAAAATAATTCACAATTTTAATCTTCAAGTACTAAAACATTATTATTGTTCGATAAGATATGAAACAAACATATACTATTAATATATATGCTATATGCATAAATTAGCGGAGCTTTGGACAAATAACGGTATATTCTTGGGAAGGGATATCCAAAATAATATCCTCCCATTAACACTCTACAAAAACAGAAGAAGAGAGATTGAGAGAGTGAGAGAAGTACCATGGAATAATGAATCTATAAAGAATTGTCTTGTAGAACAGAATGTAGAAGGATTTCGTCCTCCTACTCACTATACATTCACTATTTGCAAGCCTTCCAGTATCCGATTAGTTGTCCAACTAGTGATCCAACATCCAATGTTGAACCGTGAATGTGGTTGTTGTAGCCTGGTCGGATATTGGAAGTCTACTCTGACGAATTAGAGGTCCAACTCCAAGGTCCGACATCCGACTAGCCTTTGTTCTGCATCGACTAGACTAAAGTTGGAGAACAAGTCGGAGAGTAAGTTGGAACGCGATTTCAATTAAAACAATCGGACTATAGTCCGTAAAAAATTACTTCTGACTTGGAGGAATATGCAGCGCAGAGAAATGGAGGGAAATTAGCCAATTACAGTGATTAATAGAGTCATAGGTATAAGCGCAGTTGCCAATTTGCCAGTCGTCTGACTGCTTTCAGACAGGAAACTTCGAATGTGTAGCATGAGCACATGAACAGTCACTAGAAGTTGGAGAACGCTGGCCACTTCAAAACGGCAACATCGCGCCTCTGTATCCATCCCGCTGTATGCTTTTTCTGCGGCGCATGTCCATCCCAAGTGAAAAGTGATTCTGTCCTACTAGTGTTCCAACAAGTTGGCCAACAAATCGGATAATGAATGGCCTGCTTTAGTTGCTGCATCTCACCGAAGATCGGCTCCATAAATGTGTTAATCACTCGACGTTGCTCTGTAGTAGTTCCTGTTTTTCTATTGTATTATTGTAATTGATTCATCATTTCACTGAATCTTTTATAAGTCATTATTGTAATTGTAATGTTATGAGGAATAAATCAATGCTTTGTTGGGCTGTGATGTGCGAGCTATATACTGATATGTGTCGATTTATATCATCCGATATCTGATATGTGTGAACTTATATGTGATACCTGATGTGTTTCCAGATTTCGCGGTGTGGAACAAGAGCATCTCGCAGCGGTGGAGACGGCTGCGACGCCGGTGCTCCTCGTTCACATCGTCGAGTTCAGCTGCCAGCCGAGCTGGAAGCGGTGCAGCCACATCCGACCACAAAGAGAACCTGCTTCCGACGTCACCAGCGTCGCCCAGCGTCGTGGTGGCGTGCGATCGGCGTCGTGAAGCGTCTCCGGACGCCGTGCAGCGTCGGCTGCTGCCAGATTTCAACTGCATCCTTAGGGCTAAACTGGGCCGCGTCCAGCGGAAGACTGTCCACGAGCCTGTCTTCTATGTACCTTCGCCGCTAAACGATTCGCCCGCCAGTCTGCCATCTTTCACATCCAGGTATAAGCGAATACTTATTATTACAACCCACACTTGACCACACATCATGCATCCTTCATAAGTTTCTCAATGTTTATACCGTCTAAGGTATACCATACATCTTAGGGTATACAATATCATCTTAGGGTATCATCTAAGAACAGAACGATGCGGTGGATATGTAGATTTCAGCTCGCTATCAAACTTCTATCTCTATCATTGACTTCAAATGTTTTCATCATTGATCAACTGTCTAGTGGCATCGAACTTCACCGTGAATTTCTTGTTCTCTTTGCACCTTAGTATGAAGATGATAAGTATACTCAATCACGATAACATAGTACTATGTCAAACACTGACTCATTCTCATGCGATGAATAAATCAATATGACATTGTTTTTTTGTCAACTGAGTCAATATTAAACAATTATCACTTGAAGTTAGATAGGAGCTTGGTTGTCTATGATGTCATTATAATGAGTTGAAAAATCGCTTCCCGGTGGATCAAAACTAATAGGTCCACTAGATTCCCAACATCATCCACATTACCCACGCACAAGCTTCAAGCTCATGTGGGTGAGTATTTTCTTAGCAGAACAATCCCTTCTGAAATCTCTTTTCTTCATCTTCTTATTGAGATTGAGTTTGATTTGTATAATTTGCAGAGATAGAGAGAGTCCTTGCTCATCAGGCCGAGGCTCGGAGACGCCGAGCGAAGAGTGCAGCTCGTCGTCGGGTTCAGGGGTGCAGGCAGAGGGGGAGGAGTGGGACCAGGGCTACCAGAGCATCGACAGCAAGAGCAGGATGCACCTGTCCAGGGAGAGCTTGGCCGCCAGAGCAGACCACTGCTCCGCCTACGAATACACCCATCATACCAATCGACCTAAGATGCGCTCTTGTCGGAGGTACACCTAACACCATCAAATTCTCACTCCAACACTCATATCGCGTCCAGATTTAGAGGCTGTATTTTGCAAACAAGCTATTCTCCCACTCCCAGTAATTGTCAAAATGTTAGGTATATTTTCTAGATCAGAATTAGCCTATTTATTTTGCGAAAAGCTATGTTTTGCTACGGCGCCAATTGAGATTTTTAGAATGTAGCTTGTTTCAACTTGAATATTTGAAATCATATCAAAATACTATGGAGGGTGCTACTATATACATGAGAAATCTAATTCAATAATACTACAAAAACGTATAACAACACAGCATTTTAAATAATATTGTTCTTCTTATTTAGTATGACGCCCACATGAGCTCTGGTCTTGTTCATGAATATTTAGAGAGAAGATGATGAGGAATGAGTGCACCTACAGCTTCACACCAAAGCTGAGCCGGGCCGAGCCGAGCCAAGCCGGCCGAGTGGAATCTGCGTGCGTTCGCACTGAAATCGATTGCCGATTCTCTCAGTGAAACAAAAATACAAAATACCACGCAACTCACTACGTGGGAAGATCGAACTAAACTGAAAGAAGGCAGAATCCGCTTGGCCGAAAACGCTCGAGTTGGGCGTCAAGCCGACTGCACAAATCCGCTCGGCTCGGCCCGGCGTTGATTTGAATGCTCCCGACTAAATCCTGCATAGTTAGCGCGCACGCGGATTCCGCTCGGCTCGGCCCAGCTTTGGTGTGAAACCCCACTTAGATGGGTTCCGAACCACCAGGGTCCTGTTGTATGAGAGAATACAAGATAATATTTCAGTAATTTCCTATTCTAATAACCAGCTGATTTGTGATATTATTAGTTTGTATTTTCTTATACAATAGGCCCCAGGATGCGATTTTTGAACTCCTAAACTATACTTAGAGGAGTCGGTACCTCAATTGGTCACCCTTACGTTGGGAGTAACAGGCTCATTAATCTCAACTTCATCCAAGCGATAGATGATCACCGCGACCACGGAGCCAACTGTTTCCTAGTTGAAACAACAAGACGTTGATGTTGTCAATACCACTATATTTGTTCAAAATTGATTCACATTACAGAACCATTTTTCATGGTAACACCTACCACATATACCATAAAATCTGGTTCTGTAATGTAAATTAATTTTGAACAAATATAGTGATATTGACAACATCAACGTCTTGTTCTTTCAATTATGGAGAAATACCATAACATACAACCGAATTGTTTCCTAGTTTTCAAGTAGTATCAATAGCGCTTTCCAATTTTCAAGTAGTAGCCTATACTATACATGTGAAATCAAATTCAATAACACTCAAAAAAGTAGAACTGTTTAACACAGCATTCATTTTATTATGTTTGGTGATATAGTATTAGCCTATCAAGTACCGCTTCCCAGTCTTCAGTTTTCAATTGGTTGATCAATTCTTAGAACTTCATGAATTACATTAGGATGTCTCTATAATGTGGATAATTTATTATATAAATGGACTAGCAAATGAGGGCGGTCACACAAACTTATGTTCTCCTGACCGAAAACTACACAACATCTCAAAGAATTTGGAAATATACAGTGTATATCTAGGCATTTGAGACTCATGAGCTATATTTTCGTTGTCTATATATCTGCTATACGATAAATAAATAAAAATAATATCTGTTGCATATCCATAATTTTTCACTATAAAATTAAACTTTGACGATCGTCACTACCAATGTAATTGCATTTTCACTCTATAAGTGTTTTTAAATTCAAAAATAATATAGAATCAATTTTGGTAATTAAAATTGAGCGAATTCAAATTTTCAGTTTTCAAGTGGTAGGTCAATTTTCAGAACTTCATGACTCTAATGCAGGGCTCTCCAACCTACGGCCCGCGGGCCACATCCGGCCCGCGGATGGATTTTGTCCAAGAGTTATTGCAACAGACAATGACTGTGAGTTCATTACTCTTCTCTCAGTACTCTACTAGCCACTCCATTTCTTCATAAGTGTAAAATTAGCTGTAAACAAGCAGCGATCAACCATTGCGAGATATTAGCAAATGGTCTGCACGGACTATACATATCCCTGTTTGAACGCTACAAAGAAGGTAACCTACTTCCATTTTAAAGTTCTCTCCCAGAAAAAGCCTTAACAAATATAAAAAACCATGCTCGAACTATGTTTTCTCTTTTTGGATCTACCTACAAGTGTGAGCAGAAATTTTCAAAAATGAAGTTTGTTAAATCCAAATACTTCCTTGTCAGATGAACATTTGAAATCAATTTTAATGATCGGAACCACAAAGTTTGATCCTAAATGGGCGGCCAATTCAAGTGGAAAACGAATTCTCACTAAAAATGAGTATTCTCTTTTAGCATGGTAACTTTTTATAAATTCATGCATTGTCAAGTTTTCCTATGAGCTTTTTACACTCAATAAATTGGACTTTTTATTAAAATGAAATTAATTGGTTTGTTTCTTCCTACTTAAACATTACTTAAAACCCTCATATTATATAATAATTGTACACCCCCAAATCCCCCGTCGTATGTGTCCCCACAAGTCAATTTCCACGTACATCCTTGTTATTGGCCCTCTTAGCCTCCCAAGAATTAACAATGTGGCCCTTGGATAAAAAAGGTTGGAGACACCTGTTCTAATGTATCGATAATATGAAATCAATTCTGGACATTAAAATTGATGGAATGTTTTGTTGCAGGTGGTCTCAAGCTGATAGCTTGGCAATTGAAGCGGCCACCCTGGCAGTGGTAGACTCACCAGCACCAGCTGCGGCTGTCAGCAGGGGCTTCGTGGTAGGGGCAGCTGTGACGTCACACCACCACCAGCAGCAGCGGCCTCCACACGGATCGGGACCTCGTTCGATTGTGCCGGGGCCAGGCCCTCCTCCACTCGCTGTGCCTCCTCTGCCGCGACACCGTAGTGTCTCACCCGACAAGAGACGACTTGGTCGCAGTAATGGTGATATTGGCGCACCTATGCCTCACTATAATGTGAGTTGGCCTACATCATAGTATAATTGTAGTATAGTAACAACTCTCGTTTTAAGAGAATTCAAGTCCTATTGAGTACCGGTATCGAAATTAGCCTATATCATAGTATTTAAATTATCGTTTCAAGAGAATTTACGTTCCTATGAGTAAATTATTATTCTTGAGGTGCGTACAGATTTACGCGCCCCGAACACGTGCAATTCATTTATTAACAGCTGATGCCAAGCTTTTTATATATGTATCTTACCGTTTCTGATCGAATACAGATATAATCAGCTGATGGAAAGTGAATTTGTCGTGTTCGCGGTGTGTAAATCTGTACGCACCTTTAAAGGAAATCACTTTTTGTTGGAAATAATGATCAATATTCAATAAACTAAATAGTTTTTACTCGAAGTAGACAATTATCAAGTTTGTGTCACTCATGACAACTACTGAGAATGATAATTATGGTACTTTTATAATTAAAATTTTTGTGGCAGTTGACAATATTAATTTCATTGATTCATTTTGATACCGGTCTAATCTTGACATGCTCAAAAATTTACTTGAATCACTTGAAGATTTTCAAATGAGAAGTAATAAATATAGACTATAATATGTAGGTAGGACTACCTCCTTTTTTCCTCCAACTCTGTATTTCTCAAAAGTTTCCAAGCAAGAGAGAAAGATTCATTAATTGATTGGTTAATCGCCTTTATGGAGGGTAGAGTTAGGACTCCAGGTCCTCTCAACCCTCGAGGGTATGAGTGTGATAGTATTTCAACTATCAATATTAACAAATTATCATTCATTCTGGCACCAGACCTGAGCCAGCCAGGTCAAACGATATCATTATTATTGTTCATTTCTTTTGGATTCAGCTGTAACCTACATGAATTAAACCAAAGACAAATAGGTACGATATTATCTTAGACCACTGGTCACATTGATCAGTAATCTCCTGTGTGATTTTTGTTGGTGGATATAAATATAGTTGGAAAACTTTCTCACAACTACTTTCGTTGAATTACCTTTTTTAAATTATATTTCTTCATATAGCCATTAAAGACTTGATCATGTTTCTGTGCTCTTAAATTTGAAAGAAATATATGTTTGATCCAGATAAAGGAGGAGGATGAAGAGGAAGAGGAGAGTAAGTTCTGTACATTGCCGAGGGGAGGAGGGAAAAACGCCACATTCACAATCATGACGGTTCGGTTCAGCAAAGGGCCCGGCCAGAAAGGACTGGGCTTCAGCATAGTGGGAGGTAGAGACAGTCCGAAAGGCAGCATGGGCATTTACGTGAAAACTGTTTTCCCTAACGGACAAGCTGCTGACAACAAAACTCTAAAAGAAGGTAAAGATAAGGCACATTAATGGATAAGGTATCCATTATTGCAACTAGTTTATTAGGTACTCTAAAAAGCGAAAATGTAGGTACTCTTTTTATACATGGATTCGTTTTCGTTGTTAAGTGGTAGAGTGGACAATACTGTCTAAACTTCGCCAAGTCAACGAATAAAAAAGTCACTCGTCTATAACGAGGCTAGTCTTGAGAAACTTAACATTGTTTATGGAATCTGTTTGATAGGTACAGCATCAATCTATTCAAATTCATCGCTCTATCGCAACTTCATCAATACACTGTATATACAGGTTTCAATATATAGGATTGATATCATCGTGTTTTTCTGATTTATTAGAATAGTAATTTAAACGCTTATTCCAACTCACTGAATGAGTAGGCTACTATATGAGCTAGGAACGTTTCTTTGTAAAAGCATGGTGAAAACAACAACGTTTTGTTATTGTTTCTTCTTTCTGTGGTAGAAGGAAAAGGTAGAAAGTATCTTCAAGTCTATAGTCTACTTCCAGTAAGTTATATATTATAGAGTTTAGCATTTTTTACCTTTTAATTATAACATATTTTACTAAAAACAATGGGTTTCAGCGTTTTTCTTTTTAAATCAAAGACATTTTAATAGATTGGGGAAATACATTCCTTATTTCTATCACTTATGTATAGAAATATATGGATTGTTATTATCAAACTATCCATATTATGCTAGTCAATTAGCATACAAGATTAATTATAGATATTTGTTAATTTTTTTCTATATTCTGCAACAGCTTGAACAGCATTACATTGAATATTATTATATTGTAATAAAATATTTCTGAATTTCTCAAAGCCTATTCTGTAATTGAGTTTCACAAAAAAGTAGCCAACATAATTATTTTCATAGTTATAGTACAGTAACTGATTCTAGTGATAACTGATTACTATAGGCCTGCTAATATTTTTACTTGAAAGTAATGACTTGATGATTTTGGTGTTGAAAATTTGAAAGATTGATAGTATCAAAAAATCAATATCTAAGATATGATAATATATTTTTTGTTTTGTTACAGGTGATGAAATACTTGCCATAAATAATAGAGCTTTGCACGGCATGAGCCACCAAGAAGCAATCAACATGTTCAAAAACATTAAGACTGGTGATGTGGTTCTACATGTGGGACGAAGAATACCAAAGAGAGTTCGTGATTCTTGTATTAGACCTGTTTTATAAATATTTGAGCGTACTGTATGTGTATTTTGTAAATAAAATATATAATAATCATCCTCCACCTAAATGATGAAAATGAACTCATAAGCGTTCTCTTAGAACATTATACAATATTGGAGCGTATGTGCTAAACGTGTTTGTATCAAGTTTCAAGTTTAGACTAGTACTGTCTGAATACTTGAGTGAACTCCATCATAATTGGAATTTAGTAACTTATTTAAATGTCTCCAAAAATTGATCCACTCTAAAGATTAGTGTAGTCTATTCCACAAAATACAAGCAAATGCTCAAGTACTGTATTTAAAAAATACTAGCCAATAGACTACTCAATATGAAAAGATAGCAAATACCAGGTACTCAGTATTTGAAATTGTTTAAAACTTTGTAGCTCATGGAGATAGAGAAGTCATCAATGATATTCTACAGAAAAATATACTGGATTGAAAAACTGTGATAACTTGAATATGGGATTGAACTTTTTAGGAGAAATATTATGATCAGCTTATCAATTTGTTATGGTTGATCCAATCCAGTATTATTAAAGCCAGAAAAAAACTATTAGTGAATTTTTATTAGCGGATTGGCTATAATTTACTTTTTCTTAACAAAATCAATCATGATTCATAGACTTATTGAATTAAGTCATTTTCAATCAGAGAACTCTACTCTAAAATATAGTGCAGTAGTAGCGGAATGGTTCATTTTCATCTCAAATGATGGTACACATTATTTTTCATTGTTATGATCAAACTATCCATATTATGCTAGTCAATCAAAATACAATATTAATTATATATTTTTTTCTATATTCTGCAACGGTTTGAACAGCATTACATTGAATATTATTATATTGTAATAAAATATTTCTGAATCTAATCAATGCCTATTCTTTAATTGAGTTTCACAAAAAAGTAACCTTCATAATTATTTTTATAGTTATAGTACAGTAACTGATTCTACTGATAACTGATTACTAGTTTTTTGTAACTGACTCCCCTTCTATTGACTCACTGTAAGCATTATCGTTGAATTTGAACGTTGCTCAGTTGCTTCTTTATTGTCAACATCTTCAACATTCTCCTTCTTCACCAAATCCATTTCAATTGAGCCTGAAACGCACAAAACAGATTACTGGTACGCTATTATTTATTTGGTTATTTTTGATACAGTCCCTTTTTAAAAAGGTATCCTACAGCAGCAGGTTGGCATTGTTTTAAAAATTCAACTGGTACCGGTTACCGGGTAATTATAATGGTATTCCGGAAATTATAATGAAATAGTATAAGGCATGCATGTTTTTGAAAATAAAAATCATGCACACTTTCAATCTCAATAGGCTATTTGGAAATTATTATTTACTAGCTGGTAACCCGTGCTTCGCAAGGGTCTATTTTAAAACATGACAAACTGAAAAACTTGACGTGTATAATGATCTTGAAAAATTGAGAATAGGCCCATAACCATCCTCGGTTGATTAAGAATGTATACATGCGAAATTTCAAGTTAATCAGTTGATTAGTTCAGACGTGATGATACGTCAAACATAATTTTCCTATCACGTACGTGTATAAGCCAGTTTTTTCCTTTATTATAGTATAGATTACCTTTCATATTAACAGTTGACATGATCTGGTACAGTTTGATGAAAGGAGCTTCAAATAGTAGATAGAAATAAGGAGCCAACATCAATATGGATAATAATTCACCACCGAAGTCTTTGAGCTGGAACAAAAAGTTAGACATCTTCTTCAATGCAATAATTGCAAAATAGCCTACTCAATTTCTCACTTATTCCAACTGTGAGTTTGTATGTGTTCAAAACTTTAATATTTTTTACAAAGTTTTATAACTTTGCTGAATGCTTCATTGAAAAAAATACTCTCCAAATTATTTATATCTTTCATCACACAAAATATTCTATCTTTTCAATAATAACAATGACAGAGTACCCTTTTGTACATAAAAAGTAGTATCGTGTCATAGCACGATAGTTATTAGTATCACGTTAAGATTTCAGCACCTGATTATCATTGGTTTTTTATTCTTACCTGTCATATTGTCTGTCAAGCAGATAGTTCCATCCTTCATCCAAGTCTGCACTGCCAAGATTTTGGCTTTGAAGAAATGTAATGAACTTCCAAATGATTTTATCTCAATTATTGTTTTTCTTTTCCAATATGATTTGTAATAGTATCAACTAATAAATAATAATAATACTATAGCTTAAAGATCAATGAGCTAATTTTTCCTATCCTATCATATTAGACTATAAATGAAAATGAAACAAAGAGTGCCTATCTTATTAGAAACTCTTACAGCTTTTGTTAAATTAATATGTAGACTTATTGTCTGCACTGTAGAAACAAGATTCCACTCAATTACCGCTCTGCTCTTTCACTAGACACTATAAATACTTGAACAAGCACTACAGACTACACTATAGTTTGTGTAAAATAAGTTGAGACTTGGCCCTCCATCCGAAGAAATTACATGGTTGCCAATTCGTGTAAAATTGCTTTCTAAAATAAACTTTCCCAAATTTCCAATTCAACGTCAGAATTGGATGTAGAATATCATCCCCGATATCCCAGTAGTGCTAGAAAAGATCCAGGTTTGAAGGATTAAAAGGAAATTCAACTTCTATGATAAAATTGGAAACATTGCGAAAATTTGTTTTTCTTTTGAATATCACTTTTCTCATAATCATGGGGCGTCGTAATGCGTAATAATTTTATATCAAATTAACGAAGAAAATGTCTCCTTTCTATTGGTGTCTGGATAATTTTTATCCGACCAATAGTTATTTTTTAATTAATGATTATGTTCGTCAATGTCGAGACATTTCAAACAGAAAGCATGAAATTTTTGTGTCGACATTAACGAACATAATCATTAATTAAAAAATAACTATAGGTCGGATAAAAATTATCCAGACACCAATAGAAAGGAGACATTTTCTTCGTTAATTTGATATAAAATTATTTCGCATTACGACGCCCAATTACGACGCTGAGAGAAGTGATATTCAAAAGAAAATCAAATTTTCGCAATGTTTCCAATTTTATCATAAAAGTTGAATTTCCTTTCGATCCTTCAACCCTGAAAATTTTCTAGCACTACTAGGATATCGGGGATGATATTCTACATCTTATTCTGACGTTGAATTGGAAATTTAGGGATGTTGAAATTTTACACGAATTGGCAAACCTGTAATTTTTTGGCATGGAGGGCCAAACTTATTTTACACAAACTATAGTTCAAACGATTTTCTCGTTTTGAACCTCCGCTCCGCATCAACCCAAAGATAACCGAGTCTTAATATTATTTTACATTCTTACCTCTGTAACTGTTATAATTACTTCTTGATGCGAAAGTAGGTACCATATAATATGATACCCTATATCAATCTAAGCAAGATAAAACTGAAAAAGTCAAACCACATAGTCTAACAAGTAGCCTATACATGAACATGAACATCAATAATTTGCTCAAGTAGCCAACCAAATGAATTCTATGGAGAACAAGCAGTTTTCTTACTCACCGTTTGTGCTAGTGAATATGAATTGGAAGTGTGCATCATACTATTGAATGCATATTGAATTCCAGGACCAATTAGGTAGATTGTGTAAGACAGCTTACTAAATGGCTGGAAAACCTTCCAAGTCAAAAAAGTCTTTATTGGACCTGAAATTTGAAAAAATTAATCTTCAAAATTTCAAATAATTATTTGATGCTGCTTTTTCATAGAGGATTGGTTAAGATTGTAGAAACAGCTTGATATTTCTTTTATAATGATAATTTAACAGTGAGTTTCATTGAAACCCACTGTATATTACAGTATTTTTATAGAAGAAATATTAAGCTGTTATCATGATTTTCACCAACCCTGTTTAGTGAAGATATAGTGCTGTATCTGGAACAAAAATACAAATTGTATTCTCTTATTGTTCTCATTACCGTGATCATTATTATAATCATTTTCATAAAAAAGTATGGAAACTCTCTTTTTTGTTGCTGTTTCTCACTTTCCTGATAGCGGGAGATTTCTTTACAAAAAATTCACTACCGTAATGGAAAAATCTTTCCATTGTGATTGAAAACAAACCATGTTTCACAAAAACTAAAAAAAAAAATCTATGATGCCTTTTTCTATTGTGATCCAGAACAAACTGAGTAGTTACTCTGAGTACAAACTGAGTATACTCGAGTATACTTCAAGTGAGAGCCATTATCAATTCATTTATTTATTCAACAATGATAGAAAAGTAGTTGATTGGAGATGAAAGAAGACTTATAGCCTATATATCAATGATAGCAATAAAGGTTCGATCAACTTTATCAACAGCCAAAACTTTCAGCTTGATTGAGATAATTTCCTGTGCAAAATTGAGAAAATTTTTCTGTGCTGGGATTCAGTAACATATTTTTAAGGCATTACTTCCTCTTGAAGTGTACACCTTATATAGATTTCTGTAACAATTTCTGTCTTAAGACTTACCAGCATATCCAGTCTCACATGCAACAATTATCCATGACAAAAGTATGGCCCAAGAGATGTTGTTGAGTCCATTATGAATGGACGCGAGAGTCAAATTGTATTGAGCTCCTTCCTGATGCATGTATCTGGATATTGTGAATATACATGCGAAAGGTATAATTGAAAGAATCCATCCACAAATGGCTTGCTTCTGTTAAATTATGAAAATAAATTAGTATATCGAAAACTTATAGCTCTACTACCGTAATGAAATAATGTAAATGTGTGAATTGAAAAAGTATATTTATAGGCCTACCGTATGTAAGAATATGGAATAGTGTGAAGGCTGAGAGGCTATAGGCCTATTTGAAAGATTGATAATGTTATTTATCAAGGATTTGTTTCGATTAACTCATACTAGGCCTAAAATGTATTGTTATTGTGGGCTATCGTCATGAGTTGGCTTTCAATAATGTGATTATAAATCATGCACGAGAGGCGACAGGAGACCGATATAAGACTCAAATCAATCTACTATTAAAAACTTATATTTAAAAAATTTTATAAATAAAAATTATATTATATTAAAAAATAATTTGTATTATATGCGACTTATTAAGAAAGGAAAGGCTTCAATTCAGACAACTAGATCTCTAATAGGCTACTGGCCATTGAAAAACTTAATATTTCAATAGGTTTATATTCAATTTAAAAGGTATATACTTCAGATAGAACATTGAGTTTTCACAATTATAAAGGTCATATAAATGAAAAGCTTAATATTTCAGTAGGATTATATTCAATTTAAAAGGTAAGTTATATACTTCAGATAAAACATTGAGTTTTCACAATATAAAGGCCAAGAAATAGTTTATTTGTTGCATCAGAGATCATTCTACTAATCTTCTTAAATCAAATTTTTAAAAAATCATCCTTCAGTCTGAAACGAAAACTATATAGGAAGACGATATCAAAAACATAAACTATGCTACATAATAGGCTACCTACTACAAATACTATGCTACAAGTATAAAATGTTGATTCTTATTTGCATTTTTACCGTTGAAAGTTTAAGGTCTTCTCCACTCAGTAAATATCCAACAAGTACTCCCAAAAGCCATGGAGATATTCTTGCATGGGTGGGAATGTAGTCAGTAGCAAATAAATCTTCTCTCATTGCCAATCTGAAAAGATGTTGGTGTCCTTTGAAAGCAAATTCTCCAGTAAAAGACGAATGTATGAAGGCTATATTTTTTATAACATGGAATCAGAAAACACATGTTCTTGGTGAAAATGCAGTAGTTGCATACTAAATTTTTATGACGTTCAATGAATAGTAGAACTGAATAAAAAAGATAATCTCTGATTCCACAAACTATGCATTCTGAAAATAAATATTATAATATTAAAGCACAAGTTTTAGGCTTATGTGAGCATTATACTACAGCAAGAAGTTTATTATTATTTATGTTATTCTATTTTATGTTTTTGAAGAGACAGATTCAAAAATCCAAAGGTTCAAAGAACCTCACACGTCAATCGAAGCTTATTGTGTGTCCCAAAGTATGTTAGTTAGGCCACGGAGTAGAGAACGTTGTTAGGCAAAGGCAAACCAACTCCCGTGTCCTTTACAAGGTCCAGAAGTTTTTTCCCTATACCAACATCCCATTCCTCACCTGGTTGCTTGCAGCCAAACAGAGCCCTCCTTCTAGCTCCAAGACTTTCGCAATCCAGTATGATATGTTTGGCAGTCTCTCCAGACTGATTACAAAGCCTACACATCTGGCTTTCATTTCTGAGTCCAATTGTGTGGAGATGTTTCCTGAAGTGGCCATGTCCAGTTATCAGGGCAATCAACTGCTTGACCTGACCTCTACCCAGACTCACCAGCCAGCTGGTGAAGAAGCGAGGGCTTGCGTCTGCCAGCAGCCTTTTGCCAAGTGCTTGATCAGGGTGACCCTGCCATTGCTGGTGATGTAAGTCCCTGGACCATTTACGTATTGTGTGGAAGGCAGTTGTTTTGCTTATGCCACAGCCTGGCTCTGGACCAAAGAATATGGCATACTAGAACCCCGCTTAGCAAGCTCATCTGCACGCTCATTATACCTCCTATGTCTAAATGGCCAGGTACCCAACCAAGATGCACAGAGTTTATTATCATTTAATAATAATTATTATTACCGTATTTAAAATGTTATCTTACCGGTCATTCAAGAAAGTTGTAGAATAGCCTTTTGAATAAGTAATAAATGTTGAAATCATGATTGCTAGTATAAGAAGCAATGGTACAACAACAAGAGGGACGATCTTGTTTCCTTTAAGAATCGGTATGAGTAGCAGTGGTGAGAATACGGCCAATTGCATATCTACAGCCAAGTACCAAAAAGCTGAAGAGCACTGAAATAGGAAAATTGATACGAATACATTTATACATTTATTTTCATTTCTTTCCATATGGAAGGATTTTAAATCAAAAAATCTTAGTGTCAGTCACTCATTGAATTCTTCCCGTTTCACTGAATGATCCTGAATATAAGTTATATTATATATTTAAGGTCTAAATTCATATACTTGAAGTTACTTATACATACTTATATAAACTTATACTCGAGATCTAAATTTATATAGGCTACACTGAATGATACTACCGTAATATTTATATTTGTTTCTAAATTATAAATTTGAAAAAAATCTTTTGTCCAACCCACTCCTCTACCACATGCGATCTAATAAGAAAGAAATGCTTCTCATCATTATATATTTTTATAAGAATCTTCAGAACAATGGACAGATTGATGTGTGCGCGATTTCATCATGATAATATTGAGAAATACAGTACCGTAGGTAGTATAATAAATTATTGTATTTCTTGCACTTTCGAACAAATACTGTACCAAAACAAAACACAAATTCAGACTTCAAATAGATTTTATGTCTCCTATTCCATGTCATTTCATTTTGTAGAATCCAAGAACCACCTAAGAATATGAATTTGACAATAATTTGATGCACATGTTTGAAGGAGGTTATTCGTTCCGAACGTTTCAAATTAGATACCTAGCCTACTGTTTATATTTTATATCAGTGGAAATCATACTAATTTAGTTTTAAATTGAAGTTGTAGTACAGTCGTACCGTATAATTTATGGAATGTTACTTTGCTGCCAATAATATGAATTCAATTAGTGAATTGAGTAGAATATCACCAAGATATCACGAATTTCCATACTGTACCTGTTTGTTGGGCATTACATAATTGTTAATAAATATCACATGAGTCCACCAACTCTCTAAACAATTGTCTTTAATCACATAGATATAATGCTTCCATAAAGGTCCATTATTCACAAATCTGTAAAGGCTAAGAGCTAACAGGATTTGAAAGAAGTATGCTGGCGCCAATCTGAAAAATTAACTTTTGTAAGCCATAAAACTTGTACAAAGTATCTATTTGTTATTCAATATTGTTTAAGAATTTATTTCAATCACATTGACTGTCCCAGTACGCAGAAACAGATTTAATAGATATAATTATGCAGAAACAAAGTAAATATTATCCATGCAGTATATACAGTAATATTACAGAGTGTTCATAAATCAATGTCAAGGTGGTTACATCTCTTTACATCAAGTTGCAAACTTAGTAAGTTGCAAAGTTGTAAACTTACAGTTATTAACAGGGTATGTCAAATTAAAAAGCAACTCAACAGTCTACAACAGTAGACCATAGAAAATACTGAAATTGATACCCATATTAGATATCAATAAAAGGTAGACAGATCATTTTTCATCTACCTTGATCTAATATGAAATACGGTACACAATTTTTTTGTCACATGGCATACATCAAGTTCACTGTTTACAGTCGAGTTCTTTCCGAACATTGAGAAATGTGTCTAGAATAATTCAGTGCAGCTTGATTCAATTCATCGAAATCAATAATTATTGGTAGCAGAGACATGTTCATACGATTTTTTTCTTTATCGTGTACAGTAGCTGGATCATTTTATTCTTGAATGGAGTAAATGAGCTTCAATGAGAGAAATTCAAAGTAACAAAAGAATTGGAGGTTCTAGAAAGTGGCTAAATTATTTTCTTATGCGAAGTAAACTGCTGGTTTTTAGCAGTTTTTCCGTAAAACAAACAAGTATAGCGAAATATATAGAAAAATAGAAGACTGGTGATCCTGGACACGGAAAGTAAGTAAGTGGCTGGATGCAATATTACTACCGTATCTATTATTCAACTAAAAGAATATACAACAGACTCCCATACCGTTATGTAACAGTCTTTTGAAACTTTAGTTATGAAATACTTATAATTTCTATACAATATTTTTAAATTATAGCCTTTATAACCTACCATCCATCGTAGTCCAAATCGAAATGTAGGATTTTATGGTACCTTTTAGATAAGGAAATTTTATCAACTTGTTTCAGGTTTGATGCACAGAATCGAACTGTTCAGTATGCAAGGTCGTTTAATCCAGAATTTATTGGAACAACTTTCATGGAAATTGAAGTTGTCATATTCCTTTCTTCTTAAACAAATTGTAAACATATAAATTTGAAAAAAATTATCATCATTTAGGCCTATTCTTTTAATGGCAACCTTGTTTGAGATTGATAAGCTAGGTACATTGTCTTCACTAATGTTTACTCAAGTTCATATATATATTTATTGATTTTACAAACAGAATAAATACGGAAACATGAGTAACAAAATGTGTCAATCCGATTATGAAAAAAATATTAAAATTTCGTAGGAAATAGGTCTAATAATAGTTCAAATCAAATTACTATGATATGGATATTCATTCAATTGAATAAAAAACCTTTTCATAGTTACCTGAATAGTCTTTGCGTATAAAAAGATAGAACATTGAATTTTCTGTTTGATAACTTACTCAATTTTATCTTTGAGTAAAATAGAAGCAATCCATTAAGAAGAAGGAAATTGTCAACTGATAGTTCACCATATATGAATAAATCGCTGACAATTGACCGATGAAACTGAAACATATGACGAGACTATAGTCAATATTATTCTAGAAAAAAACTGAATGCATTTGAAAATAGGAGTTGGGTACAAAAAACAACTGTAATAAGAATACTACTTCACAAAATTGTCTATTATAATAATTGACAAGATGTAGAGATCGAAATCTGATTCCCTTGAGTGAAAATATTGTTTCAAACCCTAGAATTATTACTATGTACCTAAACTAAGTAAATTCACTTGATGTTGGTGAAGTACTAATTATTTACAATCGTGTGCGCTATTTTTCAATCTATAATAACTGCAGGTAAACATTTGGTATTGTTCATAGATTCAGACGAGGGTATCTGGATAATGGTTCCCGTATAACTTTAACGTCTATATCATGTCTGAATTTGTTCTTATAGTCGGATTGCCGGCATTAAATAAAATCGTAAAATGTGGTGTGAATGAAGAAAAACTTATGTATATCGCATTAATCCTCATTTTTTCATTTATAGAGACTTTGGAATATTTGATGGAAATATAGTTTTGAAGTCACTTATCTATTTTTTAACATATACTCAAAAACATTAAACATCACTGCTCATCTCTTATTGGGTTTTACAAAGATGAAAAACTCTCAATATTTTAAGATACTTTTTGTAAAAAATCGCAACAAAATTAAAATTTTGAACCTACTTGATTTACAAATAGATGAAATTTAAAACTCACCGTTGTCAATTGCATGTTATTGATCGCTGGAAACAGATAAGTTTGAAACATTTTATGAGCAAAAACAATCCAAAAGGTTGAAAGCGCTCTAATGCCATGTAGAGCAGCGAGTGGTTTCTCAGAACTGCTGGTTCTCAAAATTGTAAAAAATCGCAACAAAATTAAAATTTTGAATACTTGATGTACAAATAGATGAAATTTAAAACTCACCGTTGTCAATTGCATGTTATTGATCGCTGGAAACAGATAAGTTTGAAACATTTTATGAGCAAAAACAATCCAAAAGGTTGAAAGCGCTCTAATGCCATGTAGAGCAGCGAGTGGTTTCTCAGAACTGCTGGTTCTCAAAATTGACTTCCCGTTCTCATAGAACGAGAAGCATCTCAAAAGTCCAAATACAGTGCCTGTGAAAATACTAAGTTGACAATCAAAACTTTCTGTATTTACACTGAAGGGTCCTTGATAGTATCATCTGAAAAATATGACAAAATGAACTAGCCTGGACCCACAATTTTAGTTTAGGCCTACTGTAATATATGCAAGCAGAGAAAACTACTATAATTGCTGTATTCTGTGTAAGCAATAAAAGTGTTTTTATACTACAACGGAGACTTATAATAATTCGAACTCAAACTATCTTTAAAGAATCAAAAATCCAATTATTTAGATTTTTTTCAATTTATTTATTGATTGTAGTCCGATGCAGAAGAACTATTTGAAAATTGATTTTTTTTTAAATTTAATGACAAGAAATTGGATAGGCTACATCACAAACAAAATACTATTATTAACGTTTCATAGTAATTATTTGTATACCGTATACTATTATTAACGTTTCATAGTAATTTGTATACCGTATACCGTAATTTGGTACCGTATAAGTCGAGCATAAAAAATGCAAAGTAAATTCAAATATGCAAAATTTTAGAATGACATCCATTTTCTCAAAATAAATATAGGAAAATACAGAGAGATACTAAAAAATGCAGGAAGATTACTATGGTACATCAACATGGTGTATTGGAGAATCGGTATGACTGCTGTATGTTCCATTATTATTTAGCTTGGTGATGCATTATTTACTAAACCTCGTAATACCTACCTCCATACTTGAAGTTGAAGTAAATTCTCAACACATCATTTATAGTTGCCACAATACAAATAGTACCAACTAATACAATCACAAAAATCGCAAACCAGTCCAATTTTTCGAATTTTATTTCTTGCTCGCTACTTGATGTACAACTATGCTTGTCAAGTTTGACTGTCATGTTGTATTTCAATATAACATCTGAGTAATGTTGGTTTAAATCGTTCACATCACAAGAGGCTGGGAGGCAAATGCCTATGCGGAGATATGGCCTTAGGAACTTAGCTCCCCCTACCGTAAATTCACGTTCCTCTGAGTCCTGGAAGAACATTATTTTATAAAATCAATTTTCATCCTCATTGCGTTGCAAGGATTTGATATATTTTCAACGTAATTTAATGGTAAACATGGAATGAATTTAGGAATTAATATAGCAAGAATGAATAAGGAATGAAAAAGTGTCAGGAATATTTAAACAATTAATTAATGTTTCAATCAAGGAGATTAGAGTCAAGTATTCTCATACTTAATAACTAGTAGTTCTGTTAACAGTAGACCTCGCACAGTTATAGACCACAGCCTCCTCTTATACTGTCTATCAGTGAATCCTGTCTGTATGTCATGTCGGCGAGATATCGGTGTGAAAACGGCTACCGATTGGCTGTTAGGGTTGGTGTATCAAAAATGCTAGCATCAAAAGCTAATCTCCTTCAAGACATACTGGCAACAGGTCAGCCCAAGTTCAAAGCGGAAGAAAGGTTGAGGAAAAATACTATTCAGTTATTAATTGCATGCAATTAAAAATCCACTCGACAGCTGATTTATGATTAATAATTCTATAGTCTGATTTTAACGGTAATATTGGCGTTCGAAGGATACTCCTTTTTCTTTTGTATTATCCTTAAAATGCAAAATTTCAAAAAATCTTATATATTACGACGCGAAATTCAAAAAGGAACATACCTGTCAAATTTAATGAAAATCTATTGCCGCGTTTCGCCGTAAATATAAACATATAAACATAAAGAGAAATGCAAAACCGTCGACTTGAATCTTGGACCTTACTTTGCTCGGACAATTAGAGTAAGTATTTCCAAAATTGATAATTCTTTAATAAGGCTATAATTATATAATAGCCGATATTATTTTTTCCTGTCCTTATCACTGTTCCGAAAGAGAGTGCATCGACACCTAGTTCTTGCTTCTAGGTATTAACTTATGACTGGAAGCGAGGAGGAGTTGTATTTCTTTTCATAATGACACTCATAGGAATCCAGATAATGTTTTTGCATAAAAATTAAAAAAATAGTTGGCAGGTTTTTCATTTTTATGTTTATATTTTTTGTAGGCCTCATCTAGTACTGCACTGTTAATCCATAGTCTTCAATAATCTGTAAGCTACTCACCCAGTCAATAGGTGATTTCGGTGTTTTAGTTAGGTTCCTCATAACAATTAGGCAATAGTTGATATCAAAGGGAGACTCTCCAGCTGTGTACATACATTCCTCGAAATTTCCCAAATCCATGTAATGACCGTTCAATAGACCGGAGGGGACTCTTCCAGAAGCATCCAACACTGGAAAGATGGAAAGAATATAAGAGTTAGGAAGCATATATGTTATTTTGACATATCAAAATGATTAATTAATCAGAAATTATTATAAACTTTCTACAATAAATTTGAGAGGAAAACCTGAATACCGTAAAGAATGCTGACAATTTATTATTGTATTCAAGATTGGAACAAAATTATCATTCCCTTTACCGTACGGTGCAATCGATTGCTCGGATTACTATACGGTACTCTCAAAATGCAAATTGACTTAATGAAGTTTGATGATAGATTAGAGTGAAGATGATTTTCTTAAGGTGCGTACAGACTTTCGCTCTGCTCCGCAACCGAACGAGCGATTGATGATCGACCGGGGAGCAAGAGTGGAACGCGAGAAGAGCTAACATCTCCCGTAACGTTCATGATCGGTGCGAGTGAAGAGCGGGGGCGAAGCGATGGCGGAACGAGGGCGGAGCGTGCGCGGAGCACGTATATCTGTACGCAGCTTATGATATTGTATTCTTGGAGCTTTCCAGTTCCTATTTCTGTTCTCAGATATGGGGATTTACAACATCCACTACTATTCATTATCTACTATTGACAAGCTGTTCTCCATCACTTCATCTTCTCTCTGGTTGATCATAAAGATTGGAATAAAAATAAATAGCTTTCAGGATTGGCAGAAGCTCTAGAGAAAAGGAAGAGCTCAGAAGTTTTCATCCGGTATATTTCCGGAGCCTCTCCTGGACTCAGCAACCGGTAAAACAAGTTGCAATTGAAAGGTTTTATAAAACTTGAGTATACATATTATTTCAAACAAAAACATTTTTGTGTGTGTTACTTCTAACTCTCTCCAATTCACATAATCGCAACTCATTGCTAGCAAAAATAGTTGTCAATGGTAGCAATTCGATACCAGACTAATAATTCTATCACTGGAGTAATTTTAAAAAATGTATATTTTCCTGTCTTTATTTATTTAAGTAGTATTGCGCTAGAACTCGTAGAGAACGGACGTATAGTGGAGTAGTAATAGTGTAGTGTAGAAGTAGTGAGTCAGCAGTTTGTTCACGATTAAAAGTGGAACAAAAATATTGCATCGAGTATCGGTCCTCAACCGCGGTATTTTATGCAAGCAAAGCGACCTGCTTTTCGCGGTGGTAATATAGCTCCGTTCGCGTTTCCGTGTGCGTGAGTGTTGATTACGAGTGCTGTTTGAAATGTATGGTAGCGAAATCGCACTATGTCCGACTTAGTGAAGCCACCAAGTTTTCCTGCATCAGAGCAAGAAGAAAGGGAAGCCACTAACGAGAGCATGGACACCAACAACATGGCAAATACACCAGAAATCCAGTGTTCACCGGATCAATACATAAAAGCAAATAAACTCAAATCTTCAGCCGAGCAGGTACTTTTCATCGCCTGGAAGGAATCTGATGAGAAGAGGAAGGAGCTAGAGAGAAGCAACGCCGAACTCTTGCAAAAAATGCAGGATTTGGAAAAAAGATTTCTCAATATTGAGAAAAAGATCCATAGCCCACAGCCTACCAGCTCAGCAGCCGAGAACTACTCGACAAATGAAGAAGAATTGGCTAAAGAAACTGAATGGATCAGAGCTCGTACTAAGCGGGCTACCAAGAAGAGGAAGCTTAGCACCCCATCGCCAGAAATCAAAAATGAGTCTGCAAAAAAGAAGCAACAAAATTTGAATAATAAAATCACTCCTGTGGAAAAACCAATCAGTGAGGAGGAGAAGAGGAAGAAGAAAGAAATGCCACCACCGCCAATCATTGTGGATGGTATTAAGAATCTGAATGTACTTCTTACGAGTTTGAAAAAAGTGTCACCAGCTGACAAATTTAGGATTAAACTGTTAAGTAAAGAAACATTTAAAGTAAATGCAGTTGATTCGGAAACTTATCGGAATATTACCAGAGAATTGATTAAAGATGGGCTCAACTGGCACTCCTATGAAGATAAACAGTCGAGACCAATAAGAGTGATGATTAAAAAGCTTCATCACTCTTGTAGTACAGAAATGATTCTGGAAGATTTGAAAGTAAGAGGATTGAAAGTTCTAGAAGTTGTAAACAAGCTGAGGTGGAAGACAAGAGAACCATTAGATATGTTCATGGTATCATTCAGCGCGGAAGAAGATATAAAAACAGTATTTGAATTGAAAAATATACTTGGCTGTAGAGTGGAAGTTGAAGCATTGAAGAAGGCCAATCTGATACCGCAATGCAAACGTTGCCAAGCATACGGCCACACTCAAAAATATTGTAACAAGGAGCCTAGGTGTGTTAAGTGTGCAGGTAAACACCAAACAAAGGAATGTTCGAAACCCAACGATGCTCTACCAAAATGTATTCATTGCGGTGAAGCACATCCAGCCAGCTATCGAGGTTGCACTGTTGCAATCGAATTGCAAAAAATCAGGAATTCTACTAAAACAAAAACTATTGCAGATTCACGAAAGAAAATCATTCAAAATATCCCACCAAAAATCACGGAAAATACAGAAGCTCACAATCTAAACAATGGTAGTGCAGTTAAGAAATTGACTTTCGCCCAGATTGTCTCAAAAGAAAATAGATCGAAATTGGAAGAGCCAAAAAGTGAAGTAGAAGAAGGCACCAATAATATTTTGCAGCTAATCTTGGCAAAACTGGATAGACAAGAGCAAATAATCACCTCACTACAATCTAAATTTCAGCAGTTAGAACAGAGTAGACTACTGAAATTCAAATGATTCATTCACTAAAAATAATGGAATGGAACGCGAATGGATTGTTACAACGGCAACAGGAGTTAGAAGCAGTTCTAGACATAGAAAAAATAGATATATGTCTTATATCTGAAACTCACTTTACAAATCAATCGTTTATCAAATTCAAAGGCTTTAAGATCTATCATGCTTTACATCCCAGCAATGTCGCGAGGGGTGGGAGTGCCATCATTATCAGAGACAATCTACAACATCATGAAGAAGTGAAACATGAAAGTGATAGAATTCAATTGATAGGTGTAGCAGTTCAAGCAGTAAATTATAACTTTGTTGTTGCAGCTATTTACTGTCCTCCCAGATATTCCATCAGAAGAGAGGAGTATTCGACATTGCTTGATATGTTAGGAGAAAAATTCATTCTTGGTGGTGATTTCAATGCAAAGCACGTGCATTGGGGATCGCGCTTAACAACTCACAAGGGAAGACAGCTCTTCGAAGCAATGAAAGAGATGAGGTGCGAAGCTCTTTCAACTGGTAAACCAACCTACTGGCCCACCGATACGAGGAAAATCCTAGATCTCATAGATTTCTTTCTGAGAAAAAATATATCAGTTAATTATTTGCATTTAGAGGATAGTTTCGACCTTAATTCCGACCACTCACCCATCATTATGACTCTGAGTGATTCAATTCTACGGAAGGAAAATACTTGTCCAGCGTTAGCAAATAGCCGCACTGATTGGGATGGCTTCCAACAGATGCTGGAGGAAAGAATAGAATTGAACTCACCATTAAGGAACGAAGAACATATTGATCGGGAGTTGGAGAAGTTTGTGACTGATATCCAACAGGCAGCATGGTGTAATACCCCACAAATCAGAAGAAGAACCACTGGAAATAATTACCCTGCGGAAATCAGAGAATTGATTGTTGAAAAACGAAGAGCTAGAAGGAGATGGCAGCAATCACGTTCCCCCCAAGACAAAAGAGTTTTGAACAATTCAACTCAAGAACTAAGGAGAGAGATTCAATGTATCAAGGAAGAATCAATTAATAGTTACTTGAGAAACTTGACAGCAGAATGCAGCACGGACTACTCACTCTGGAAGGCAGCTAAAAAAATAAAACGAACCATTCAACAATCTCCTCCTCTCAGAAAGCAGGACAGACAATGGGCAAGGAGTAGTGATGAAAAGGCACAGACATTTGCGGATCATCTTGTAAACGTTTTCCAGCCAATCAACTCAGGTGAAGACGAAACTTTAGAAGCGGATGAGAATATCTTACAGCCGAATCAAGAAATAATGCGTGTCACAGTAGAAGAAGTGAAAAGAGAAATAAGAAATCTGAATAACAAAAAACCCCTGGATTTGACATGATAACCGGCTCAGTCCTCAAACACCTACCAAGGAAAGCAATAGTGAAATTAACAAACATTTTGAATGCTTCTTTCAGACTAAAATTCGTACCAGGAATATGGAAAGTAGCAGAGGTTATAATGCTACTGAAGCCAGGTAAAGAGCCACATGAAGTATCATCATATAGGCCAATATCATTGTTACCGGTCCTATCCAAGTTGTTTGAAAGGATTTTACTTAGTAGGCTAAAACCAATAATTGAGAGACAGCACATAATTCCAAATCACCAATTTGGCTTCAGAGTGAAACACTCAACAATAGATCAAGTGCATCGGATTATAAATGTAATAGAGAAGTGCTTAGAAGAGAAAAAAGTTTGTTCAGCAGCTTTCCTTGATATAGGGCAAGCTTTTGATAAAGTATGGCATGAAGGTCTCATTTTCAAGCTCAAAAAAGTGCTACCAAAGCAATATACAGATATATTACAATCCTATCTCACTGACAGATACTTTAGGGTCAGGCATGAAAGTTCATATTCTGATTTGAAGGAAATTAAAGCAGGAGTTCCTCAAGGCAGTGTTCTGGGACCAGTTCTTTACCTACTCTATACCAGCGATATTCCCAGCCTTGATGAGAATACTACAGCAACATTTGCAGACGACACAGCCATATTATCAGTAGACAGTAATATTCATATTGCAACAGAGAAACTACAGAGATCCATCAACAAAATTCAAGATTGGACTAGAAAGTGGAGAATGAAATTGAATGAAACAAAGTCGATTCACATCAATTTTACCAATAAGAAGGACCTGCCCATACCAATAACTATCAACAACCAAGTTGTACCATATGCTAATGATGCCAAGTATCTAGGTATGACCTTGGACGCAAAGCTTCGCTGGAAGGCCCATGTCAAGAAGAAGAGAGAAGAGCTTGGAATCAAATATAAGAAGCTGTATTGGCTGATCGGAAGAAACTCCGTCCTTTCAATCCGAAACAAAGTACTTCTGTACAAACAGATATTAAAGCCAGTATGGACGTATGGTATACAACTTTGGGGGTGTACCAAAGACAGCAACATCAATGTCATTCAACGTTTTCAAAACAAAGTGCTAAGGAACATTGTGGATGCTCCTTGGTATGTCAGGAACAGCGATCTTCATAGAGACCTTCACGTCGATCTGGTGTCCACCGAGATCCAGAGGCATGCGGAGAGGCACGAGGGGCGACTGCACCAACATGACAACGTCGAGGCGATCCAGCTGCTAGACAATGGAGGGTTGGTGCGGAGGCTCAAAAGGAGGAAACCGTTTGAACTAGTGTAGTGCTTGTTCAAGTAGTGTCCAGTGAAAGAGCAGAGCAGTGATTGAGTGAATCTAGCTTCTATAGTGCAGTCAATAAGTGTACATATTAATTAAACAATAGCAGTAAGAGTTTCTAATGAGAAATTCACTGTTCAATTTTTCAAGTACTAATTTAGGATAGAAAAAATTAGCTCATTAGTCTTTAGACTAGATGGCTATAGTATTGACCAATAGAAAAAAAATAAAAAATTTATTTAAGTTATGACTTCAAGATGTACTGAAAAAAATATGAATTTTATTATTTTCAGAAAATGTGAATAGATTAAATGAGAATTCACAAAACCTCCCTCACCTGCTCACTTTTATTACTGACGAGCAGGTGTGAATTAACAATGATAAATATGAGAAAGGCCTGATTGCGATAGGCTTGAGAGTAGTTGGTAGCAATGGAAATTATTTTTCAAATGAACATTGATAATTCTAATAATTTTCAAAAATGCCGGGCATAAGGCTATAATATACCCGGGCGTAACACATTCCATACAACACCGAGGAGATAAATCCTGAGGAATAAAAGTCACACAAGGATTTTCAGAAATTTGCCCCCCCGAGGGAGCTGGGGCCCCCAAAAATGTTGAACTTTATAACCGCTCATTGCACAGCAAAGTCATGAGGAACTTTTTTGTTCAGCTACGAAAAAAAATTAGATCTATGCAGAAAAAATTCGATCAGGAGCACAGGGGGGTCCAGGAGAGGGCATTTTTCGATAATTTTGATGTAAAATCACACTACAGCTCAAACTAATTGTCCTACAGACTTGAAACTTTGCACAAATATTCTTCAAACATGCTAGACGCGCACTAAGAACGGATTTTGAGATATTTTGCCTCTAAGGGTTTCAAAGGATGAAAAAGGATCCTATTAAGTAAGGTTATAAACATGGTAAAGTGGACGCCATATGGAACTGAGATAATTGACACATGATATTCTAACATAATGTTGTAATCATTGGAAAGCTTGAAATAATTTTGTCAATCAGCTGATCAAATTAATTTTGCGTTGAGAGCGCGAGCGTATAAATTGTATGTGTATATTCGCCACGTGTGTATGTCGTTAACTATCTCTATAATAAGTTAAGCTGGTTTATACACGTACGGGATAGGAAAATTATGTATGGCGCATCATCTCGTCTACTGGACTAATTAACTTGAAATTTTGCATATAGATTCTCAATCAACCAAGGATGGATATAGGCTTATTTTCAATTTTTAATAATTTCATTACCGGTACGTCAAATTTCAGGTTGTCAAGTTTTAAAATAGATCCTTGCGAAGCACGGGTTACTGCTAGTAGTAATACATTAAGTTTAGAGTGGGGGTGCAAATAACCCCTGAGAAAGTGAGCTTACATATTGTTCGAAATTTATGTTTTTCATATTATGCCTTCCAGTTGTTGTGATCCAGTTTTTAATGGCGGATTTAAATTTTCTTGAGTTCATTCCTATTATCTTGATGTGCACAGGAAGTAAATTGTGGAGTTTTGGTGCTAGGTGGTTGAAGTGTTGTTGGTATGTTGCCTTCCTAGCAACGTTCGTGATGAGAGGGCTTCTATTCCTTGTGTTATGACAATGGTTTCTGTTTTGAAAGCTTTCTGGGTTTTTGTGTGGTCTGCAAATAATTTCTAGGGAGTGGAGTTGTCTTGCATCTATCACATCAAACGCATTATAAAGCTTGTCTGACGGATAAAGAGGTGACTTCTGCTTGATGATTTTGATTATTAGTTTTTGCACTTTTATAAGGGGGTCGAGTGAACGTAGTTTGTTCCTCCCCAACCTACAATTTTATAGGTATGCAAAAACTGAACTAATAATGTGTTTGTCCATCAGTTCACCATATTTTCTATTGAAATATGGCTATCCAGTCTCGCCACGGGGAGGCCGGCAAACATAGAGACCATCTATTTACATATTTATAACTGTGATGAGTTTTGTTTTGGTAGGTCACCAAGCCTACTGCCATGTCATGTACACCGGGAAGTTTTGTTTTGGCAGGTTCCCTAGCCTACTGCCATGTCATTGTACATCGGGAAGTTTTGTTTTGGCAGGTCCCCTAGCCTACTGCCATGTCATTGTACATCGGGAAGTTTTGTTTTGGCAGGTCCCCTAGCCTACTGCCATGTCATTGTACATCGGGAAGTTTTGTTTTGGCAGGCCCCTAGCCTACTGCCATGTCTTGTACATCGGGAAGTTTGTGTTTGGCAGGTCCCCTAGCCTACTGCCATGTCATTGTACATCGGGAAGTTTTGTTTTGGCAGGTCCCCTAGCCTACTGCCATGTCATTGTACATCGGGAAGTTTTGTTTTGGCAGGTCCCCTAGCCTACTGCCATGTCATTGTACATCGGGAAGTTTTGTTTTGGCAGGTCCCCTAGCCTACTGCCATGTCATTTTACATCGGGAAGTTTTGTTTTGGCAGGTCCCCTAGCCTACTGCCATGTCATTGTACATCGGGAAGTTTTGTTTTGGCAGGTCCCCTAGCCTACTGCCATGTCATTGTACATCGGAAGTTTTGTTTTGGCAGGTCCCCTAGCCTACTGCCATGTCATTGTACATCGGGAAGTTTTGTTTTGGCAGGTCCCCTAGCCTACTGCCATGTCATTGTACATCGGAAGTTTTGTTTTGGCAGGTCCCCTAGCCTACTGCCATGTCATTGTACATCGGGAAGTTTTGTTTTGGCAGGTCCCCTAGCCTACTGCCATGTCATTTTACATCGGGAAGTTTTGTTTTGCTGTCCCTAGCCTACTGCCATCCAAAGATCCTCATAAAATTACTTTAGAACTTCTTTGTAGACAACGTTTGAAGTTTTGTTGTCAGGTGCCAAGAATACCAAACTCTCAGGACTGCTGACTCTCGAGCAAGCTACATAGAGTTGCCCATGTGAAAAACAGTCTTCTCTCAAATCTATGCCAGCAATTTTGAGAGTTTGTCCTTGAGACTTATTGATGGTCATAGCAAAGCTCAACTTCACTGGAAACTGGAGCCTTTTGAAGGGAATCTGGTAGCCAGATGGAATCAGAGGAATTCTGGGAATGAAGACAGACTCCCCTGTTGCACAGCCTGTGAAAACTGTTGCCTCTATGATTTTTTTGTGTAGGGCTGTTATCTGAAGCCTAGTCCCATTACACAATTTTGGTGGGTTTAAATTTCGCAGCAATATTATAGGAGCTCCAATTTTTAAATGTAGGCTATGGGATGGCAAACCGGGTGGTTCCAAGGTGTTCAGGAACTCGATGGGGAAATGAACTGCATGGTCATTTTCCAAGACAGAATCAATTGACTTGTATTCCATTTCAATGTTGTCAAAAGATTTCAAAATCAGCTCATTAATTTCAAACACCTTGTCATTACGTGGGCTGAGAATGGCTCTCTCACGTAACCATTCCATAGGCTTGTCTCTAATATTTTCAACATCAGGATAAATCTTCGTCATGAGATCTGGTAAACTTGTTACAACAGAACCCAAATTTTCCTCAAGTAGTACTTCCCATCTGATTCTGGGAAGTTACCATCCCCTAATGAGAGGAGTGATGACGAAAATTGATTGGCTGATGCATTGTCTCCTAGAAAAACTCTCATGTTTGTACTCAGGGACATTTTATTTACATATGGCCACAATGGAGAGGATTTGACACATGCTTGGACTTCATCTGCTCTGGTCCCTCTGGGAATAATTGGAAGAGTTGACGGAAATCACCAGCCAATAAAACTGTGACTCCTCCCATGATATCATTATTGGCTCTGATATCCTTAAGGGTTCGGTCGAGTGCCTCAAATGCTCTTTTGTGAGCCATTGTACTCTCATCCCACACAATCAATTTACAATCTCTCATTACCTTAGCCATGTTACTTTGTTTCGAAATGTTACATGTGGGTGTATCTGTTTGTAAGAGATTCAAAGGCAGTTTTAGAGCAGAATGTGCTGTTCTGCCTCCTTCCAACAAAGTAGCAGCAATTCCTGAAGATGCTATTGCTATAGCAATGGATCTCAAACTTCTTATTTTAGCCAATACCAAATTTATTATAAACGTTTTACCAGTACCACCTGGAGCATCCAAAAAGAAGACTTTACTTCTGTCTGAAGCAATGCTATCAATTACAGACCATAGACTGCTTGCTGGTCTTTGGTCAACCTTTTTTCATTTTTCTCAACAAAAGAAGTAAGCTCAGCAGTGTTGTAGTCCAATTCCCTCATATACTCTGGGTTTTCTACAATCTTTTCAGTTCGTGTTGGCTGAGGAAGGTTGAATTGTTGCAGGTTGTGACCTCCAAGTCTCAACAGGGCATCTTCAATCAAGATCAGACATTGATTACAGGCCTCAACAGATACTTGATTATTTTCTGGGAAGTATTTTCCCAGCCTGTGTAGAATATCTTCGCTGAAATGAAGCTTGAACTCGTCCATAGTTTAGCAGGATCAGAAACCTGACAAAACACCAACATGACAACAAACAGCTCTCTAAGCTTCTGTGGAGATTCAGAAACTGCAGCCTCCTGCAATGTTTGAACCCATTGTTTGTCATCTTCTAGCAAACCACGTGTTTTACAGGCAAGCTGGAAGGATGGGTAGAGAACACCATCCACAGTCTTCAAATCAGAAAATGATGTCGGTCCATGTACTACATGAAGTAACATGCGGAGGTAGTAGCATTCAGTGTTGTTTGGGTGGACAGTGTAAACTCTTCCAAGTGCAGAATCTTTTTTTATTCCTGGCCATCCTTCTATTGATTCACCTTTCTTCCTTCTAGTGAATTTTCTATTAGCCATACATAATATGATGGTACATCAACATAAAGAAGACTCTGAGCGAAGTCATCTGTTTGACAGAGTTTGAAAAATTCCATGAGAGTGGTGCTTGGAGGGTTTGAAACTTTATCTGCAATATTATCGGTGAGGAAATATACACGTTGACCATTTTCAAGATGCACAGCCAAATGAACAACAGTTGGATACCTTTCATGTATGGGGAAGCCAAAAATTCTCCATACAGCCTCTGAACTGCTAATATATCTTCCACTTTCATACATAGATACTTCATCATGTGCATTTGTCAAAGTGAATGCAGCCTGATCACTTCCTTTGTTTATGTACTTGCAAACATATTTAATGGATTTCACTGAGCTGCAAAACTCAATGTTGATATGTCCATTGAAAACACGAAGAAGAATAGGGTTGTATGGGACCACCCAACGGTTGTCAACAGGAGTCCCATTAATTTCAACTATTTTTCCACCATCAGCAGTTGATCGCCGTCGATATTGTGGGTAGCCATCTTCACCTGTTTGGGTCTCTTTTAGAGTTGGCCTTGGATATCTCTTGCTACATGATCCATTTTTCATGCAAGGGGAACTTCGATTAAAGCTTCCACAGGGTCCATGTATCATATTTTTCTTGACTAATCATGAAGCAGTGGGTCAGTGTCAGGATCAGGTATTTCAGCATGTATTACTTTATCAATGTCATTTGGAGAGATCCTTTGCTGAAGCCAAAGTAAAATATGAATGTGAGGCAATCCTCTTTTTTGCCACTCCACTGAATACATGTAACACTTGACTTTTCCAAACAAACATCCTTTAATCAGAAGTGACATGAACTTTTTGACTTTCAAGTGAAAAACTCTAGCTATCAAGTCATGCCGGTCATGTGGCTTCTGTCCTTGGAATAGCTGCTCCTGAATTTCGGTCCATTTGGATTACAAGTGAATGTAATAAATAAGTCAGGGCAACCATAATATCTCACATAGGTAAGAGCATCTTGAGTGCGCTCATGCATATATCGAGGACCTCCAGTAAATGATGAAGGAAGTATCACCATCTGTCCAAGATCTGATGCAACAGCATCCTGTCCTCCAACAGCATCCTGCAAATGGATATAGCTTTCTGCTCTCAACTTTTTCTGATTAAAACGAATGAAATTTAATCGTTCAGTTTCAATCTTGGCATACATGTCTACCAAGTACTGGCTAAAAAGAGCACGGAAAAAAAGAATGTGATTTGTTTCCCCCAACCTCATCATAATTCGATAGGCATAGAAACTGGAAGCAGAAACCTTCTTCTCAAGAGGTTTTTTTGAGACAGGATCACACTGATAGATACAAATTTGATAGCCATCTTCACCATTGCAAAAGAGTAATGGGTATTGCAATGTGTCATAGGCCCTGTGCAGTTCACTTATTCGTTGTAACTTGTTGTTGTTACTTTGTAGTACAATGTCTCTTCTTTCAAATTGTTGTCCGACCATGACTACAGCTACTTCATTAGCAACTGGACAGTTAAAACGACCAACATGAGCATCCATTGGTTTTCTATCAGCATGAATTACCACCTCAAAATTATCTCCTGATGGCATTCGTTTAATAGTGGATTTCAATTCCCTGATATAGGCATTACTCCTGTGCAACATAGTTTGAAGCTGTTCCACTAATGACTGCTTCACCTCAGGGAAATTCTTGCATCTCAAATTAACCTCTGTATTGTCTTCACCGACAAAAAAGATTTGAAGGAATTTGGCCTCTTCTGGTTTTGATGGGATCAAACTACCTATCCTGTGGTACACTTGGCCTTGTACTTTGAAAGTTGGCATGAAATTTCCTTCTGAAACTTGTTTTGCTCCAAATGAGGTCATTTGAAAACAGCCATTGTATTTTCTGACTCTGTCAATGAATGTTTATGTTCAGGATGGTCGCCTGTAATAAGACTGTTCAATGGCTCTTGTAACGGCAAAAGTGTAGGAAGTTGCACTTTACCAGAACTACAACACATCCCTGCTGATTCATCTTTCCACTTTAGCCCTTGGCAAAACTTGCAGACATTTGTCATTCGCCCTAGTAGAACTGAATTTTTACATTCGTAATTTAATTCAGAATTGTAATCAAATCCAGAATCTTCTATTTTTTCCAAATCCGTTGACGTCTTGAACTTGTCTTTTCTCCAGCTGAATTATTTTCAGCAGATGATTTTTGACTGGCATTTGACTTATTTTTCCTAAAAGTTTGTGAGGCCTCTTCTAATTGTTTTTTCCTAGTGGCATCAGTAAATCTTGCCCTACTTCTACCTTTCTGGGGGGGAGTTGAAGGCTCTGAGTGTATAGAAGTGTGAAATAAATGGTCATCAACATCCTCAAGTACAGTCACATTGCAATTGTTTTGGAACTTGACTGAAGAACAGTCGTTCTCAGATTGAAGATTACTTAAGGCATTATTGGTGGCAGGTTGTTGTGTATATGGCACATACACATCAAAATGACCTTGTGTTAATTCCCTCATAAATTTCAACCTTCTCACATTGGGTGCATTTCCATATGTATTCCCAGTATTAAGAATACAATTTATATACACTTCAAATTGAAAAGGATATATATCTTTAGCCACTTCCAACTCAAATGAAGTCCCATATGTGTAGGGCATGGACATGGTTGAAATGTATTCCTCCAAACTTTGGTAAGGCTGACACTCTTGGTTCATGGAGTAAATGTGCAGCCTTTCCCAGTTGGTAGAAGCATGTGTAACAATCTCAGCACGCACCCTACGGGAATGAGAAATACATCCATACATAGCATATGATAATGCTGAAAAAAGACAGGCTCCATCACCAGGAATACTATGAACTCTATGAGGGACCTGTAATCAATGCTGAGTATCAAGGTGATGATAATCCACTATCTTCTATACTTATAAAAGGCTAAGCCCTGATAACAACATAAATTAACATATGTTAGAATATCACATGTCAATAAATAAATATTATCTCATTTTCATATGGCACTCACCTTACCATGTTCATAACCTTACTTAATAGTATCCTTTTTCATCCTTTGAAACCCTTAGAGGCAAAATATCTCAAAATCCGTTCTTAGTGCGCGTCTAGCATGTTTGAAGAATATTTTTGCAAAGTTTCAAGTCTGTAGGACAATTAGTTTGAGCTGTAGTGTGATTTTACATCAAAATTTTCGAAAAATGCCCTCTCCTGGACCCCCCTGTGCTCCTGATCGAAATTTTTCTGCATAGATCTAACTTTTTTTCGTAGCTGAACAAAAAAGTTCCTCATGACTTTGCTGTGCAATGAGCGGTTAAAAAGTACAAAATTTTGGGGGGGCCCCAGCTCCCTCAGGGGGGCAAATTTCTGAAAATCCTTTCTTAGTGGATGTTTTTAGGCTACCATGAACAATCGTGCAAAATCTCAAGCTTTTAGGCTCAGTAGTTTGGGCTGTGGTGTGATTTCAGTCTGTAGGGGCTTAGCCTTTTATAAGTATAGAAGATGGTGCCCACATGTGCATTTTGCTTGTGCGTGGGTAATAATGGAGAGTGCGTTGATGAATAATTGATGAGATGATCGAACGTCCATACAGTCCGTGGGATTCGAACCCAGGCGGTACTAGCATACCGAACCACTAGTGACTATATATAGACCAACCCGGCCATAAAGAAAGGCCTGATAATGGAAGAAATTATGATTGTAGTATGTTATCAAATGACATTTTTCATAACATGTGGGCCGACTTACTTTTCAAAGCCCAAACGTTGTAGTTTCTGATGCCATCTAAGTACAGCTGACTATCATTACGGCAGATTTCATTCTCCACAAAGGAAGGTACATAGAGTGACCTGTTCTGGTCCCCGGCGAAGAAATCCATATGACCATGGATGCCAAGCTGTTTGAAACGTTCGGGCAAGTAGTCTCTGTTCAGCTCGTACACTCTTCTTAGCTCAGAATCTGTGGAGCGACAAGAGAACTTAATCAAATCTGTAAATAACGTATATTATATCTATAGAGGTATCTTATGACGCCTATTTCAAGACGCTAGTTCAGAGATGAAAATGTTTCGATTTTTCATTTTTTATTTCATTTTTTTCAATTACAGGCCTACGGGCCTGATTATCCTTCCGGTAGTCACGCCCTTCTCAATCACACGAGCAGTCGCGTGTTGTATTTTGTACAACATCCAATTTTCTAAGAGTTATGTACTCTGTTTCCTGCAAAACATATTAATTAATTGTATAATTACATCTTCTTGGATTATTTTACGCCTATGAACATTTGGATGATTAACATTTTATAGCCCAATATGGTACATCAAGCAAAGCCATCAATTCTGTATTATTGGTTCGTTTACAGTCCCCGTATATAGTCTTTCCCTATCTTATGCACAGTGCGACTTATGCACAGTGCGACTTATGCACTGTCGCGACTAAATGGCACCTAAAGACTGAACCATTGCTCGGTTGATACTGCAACTCAGTGGAGTGATGAGGGGAAAGTTTTAGAATGCATAGGTGACTCATTCACTGACACCACCCCATTCAATAGTTTTGTGCAGTTGCTCTTAATTTATTTAAGGAATGGTAATAATCTATTCTAGAAAAACCTTTTCTCGAGAACCACATCAAGTCGAGCTTTCAAGTCTCATCGACATATCCTGCGACTCAAACAATATCTGTCTTTATTTTTCTATAGTTTCAATACGTTTAGACTGCACTTACCACTTACATGGAACATAAAATTCCAGCTATTATTCACATTAGAGAATTTTGGACCGGTGGAACGTGTAGAGCAGCACTCATAACCTTTACCCATGTAGAAATACAGTAATTTGACCAATAAATTCTTCTTTTATTACCTTTATCCAATCAACCCTCCATCCTGTTCTCGTATCGCGGAATTATTTTGTTTTACTTGCTATGATACATGATCCTTCTTCTCTCAAAATAGCAATATAGATTATTCAATAACTGAAGCAATATTTAATAAGTTTTCAATTGAAAATCATAATATTTTGTAATGATAAGGAGAGAAATAACCGGGTCAAACTGTTCCTCCCCCATATTTCGATAAGTCAGTAAAAAAGATCCAAAAAAGTAGATTGAACAACATTCATGGGAATTTTCAAGATACTATCCAATACATTTTTTTGAAATTTTTATTTTCCGACTGTCACTTTTCATAATTCTCAACCAATTTTTAAAAGCTTTTTGTTTAGTGACTTCATACGAATAAATGTCATCGCTCTTACGAAGAACATTTCGAAAAAATCATCCATTTAGGGATACTTTTTCAAAACTTCAACTTACAAATTTAGAAAATACAAGTACCAGATGTAAGGTACAGAGTAAGAGATGAGTAATAATTGTAATTATTGATGCTCCCTACTAGCAAAGAGAAGGGACCACTAATGGAGGCAATGAAGCGGAATCAGAGGATAATATTCGTTAACTTTCTTATAAATATGAAATGAAGTTATTCAATCAATTTGTCATTGTTTTTTTTTATATTACTGAAATTATTCAGTAGCGATCAAGTACCGATAATGTAATAGAAACTCACCAGCTGAAGCACATCCAAGTTCACAACTAGCTAAAAATATAGCGATCCTAAATTTATAAAATGTTTTAAGAAGGGTGATGACAATAGTTGGCCAAATTGAATTACGGATTCTATGCTGTACCGGTGACATCATTTCTCCGAATTGTCACTCAACCAACTGAATTTCTTGAATCGAATCCAATTAATGGTGAAAAGGAAGATAAAATATTTCGTAAAAACTTGACCAATCAGAATCTGCATTCCCCCACATTATATCTAAGATCTGACTTATAAAAACAGTCCCTATATCATGTTACACGAGTCTCAAACAAAATAAACAGAAACTAAGTTACGGTGATCAATGATACAATACTCCCAACAAAAAAATTGTCAACCAATTTATATTTGTTCTCAAATTTACATAATTATAAATGCGCATGACTATAAAAAATGTGAAGAAGTTTGTTTTTTAATCAAGTTGACCTTTAAGGTTCAAGCCATTACTGAATTCTCAAATAACTTTCAGTAGGAATGGTGACATTGAACGTTTTTAGTTTCATTGCTCAGTAATAATATGCTTGAATGCTACTAGTCCGGTTACCAGGTGAAAAAACCAAACCGAGTTTTTCGTGCAATTATTCTGGAGTATTGAACATGAAAAGTTGACCTTCTAGTCCTGGAGCTTTTTCCTGAAAGCACCAGAAACCTCTCATTTTTTGTTCATTCTTCTGTTTTCTGCGATTTCCGCCAAATCAAGCCTTCGCACAGAAAAATCACAATAACCTTTTTCTCACCTAAAAAAGTGAAATCATTCGGAGCTCTATTATCTTCAAATATTAATGATTTACAATTTTTCAAAAACGATTCAAATTTAACATAATATTCATAATGTAGTTTATAATACAAAATGCCACTGGGCGTATTCTGTCCTCTACAACCTGAGAACAGGTAGACCGCTCTATCCTATATAGATTTCCAGGTACTCCTGATAGCAAAGTTCCTTGCATTTAAAAAAAAACAACTAAATTTAGCTGACTTCACCCTCACTAACTTCATTGTTCTCTCTTATTCAAATTTCGTACAATAAAAAAGGTTATACCAAAGATAGAAATATATTTAATTATTCCCATCACTTGGGTAAATGTGATTTCATTACAGTATTTTCTGTAGAAGCAAGCTTACTAAGGACAGCTCAACGATCAAAATGTTGAACAAAAACTCAAAACTTTTGACACAATGATTGGATCTTCTCGTCTACTACAGCTCAATCTTCTCAGCTCTTTAAGGCGGTTCAAAATAATAAATAATGTACGGTATCGTTATCATAAGTCAAATTCGTTCAAGAAATTATAAAAATATATTCTTGAGTGTATTTTAAACCAAATTTCCAGACGAAAATAAATGTTATAATTATCTGCATTCAAAGATGTGTATCTCAGTAACACGAAAATTCAGGCAGTAGTCGACTCAGGCGTCTTTTTGAAACACCCGGTCAACTAAAGTATTATCGATGTACTTTATGACTTGATAGATCGATATTTGATCGATGGCTAAAAACCGACACTTCCAATATCGATATCGTTTTGTTCATAATAATATTCAATCTCTAATACACGCACATCTATTGAGGTTAAGCACGTTGGTGTTTGTTAAAAATAATTAAACTATTACAGTTACAGATTTACAGTTTTGAATAAACGATTTGCAATTTCTTGATCTGAGTTTGAACACGAATTATTTTATACATCAAATTCAACTACAGTTTACAGTTTGTAAAAAATATCATGTAAGTAATAGGCTAGGTTATGAACTTGTTGACATGATTTATTACTTTGTGATTTCTTTTCCTAAATATATATTCAAAAGTTTTGTAGTTTCTATTCCCACTTAATTAGTTTTATTTTAATTATTTGAGCTAAATAATTTTAAAATACTTTCGAAACAAGTGAATTATGTGCGTGCCGTCCCACAAAAATTGTTTCTGTTTGTTGATGTTTAACAATAACTTAGGCTAGTTACTTGTAGGTACTATAGCATAAATTACACTATAATATTTATACAGGCCTTTTCTTAAAGATTGGAAATGTAATTTTGACATTTTTTTCTGTATTTTTGAGATTTGCTGTAGGCTATGTGTTTAATGTTTACTACAAATTAATAAAACTAAAATCGAATAAGATTCTGAGAGAACTTTCTTAGGCCTAACTACCACCATATAGCCTATAGCAAAAATATCAGAAATTCAATTAACTAGATATTAAGCTAGCCTATTTGTAGTGATTTTTCCAATAAAATTGCTTTTTTGTTAATTTAGAAAAGTAGGCTAACTCAATTAGGCTAAGTTACAGAACTCATCCGTTTTCGATATCTATTTGGGATGTTATTAAGTCACTAATTGGTACAAAATTAAAAATGCAATAGGCCTAAAATGGACATTTCCAAAAAAATTCTATTAGGATTGTTGGGTTGAAGAAATGAGACGGGCCGCCGAAAACAATGGATGAACAGGTGGAAATTTTATAGACTCTTCAGTGGTCACCTATTGTTATTGAATTTCGACATTTTTGTGGTCTATTGTTAAGGTATCCACTCCGAGCAATTATTGGTGGACCAGTGTGGTTACTTGAAGGCACTTTCAGCTGTAAACTAGAGTGGCATACAGTGATTAGATAAACACACACATTACTATCGATGTGTTGGACTTTACAAACACATGATAGCCTACACATAATATATGTTTGCCAAGTTGTGTTCAATCTAATAGAATTTGAAAGGACGCCAAAAAATCTTACGTTCAATAAGTATCGAATTGTATGTAACTCGTAATAAGAGATTAAGTTAGTCTGTATACAGCTTGTGAGCAAGTTGAGTTTATTCAATTGAACCATTGGGAATAATACAATAATTACAAGTACTAGATCACTAATTTACATTTAATAATAGTTATTACAGAAAATACAAGTAACAGATGTGCGAAGTAATAGATAAGTTGGTGCTACCAGCTGGAATTGCCTTCAAGAAAGCACACGGGGCCACTAATGAGAGTAATGAAGTGGAATCAGAGGACAATAAAGTATGCTAGTCGAGAGTTTGCAGCTTTTTGGAACAAGCCCATTGCACAGGTAGCGCGGCCCCGTCTCCTTTATTTTTTTACCCGGATTGTTACATAAAACTTGAACATTCTCATCTTAAAAACGGTGTTTGTAGGCCTACAAAAATGTTATTCTTAAAAAGCAAAACCAACTATTTATTTTTATTTTTTTGCATAATGTTTACTATATACTTCCAGCATAAGGTAATAAATTATTAGACCTATTGAATTTTGATCATAATTGCCAATCTCAAGAATCTAGATTAATGACCATGCATTCCTGATAAATCACGTTGTAAGCAGAAACCACAAACACTATATAGTCATACTTTGACTAGTAATCACAAAATACAAATAAACTCAGTTATCAAAATTAGCAATAATAGGCGATTATGTTTTATGATTTACTTAAAAATAGTTATTTGTTTTTAATTTTAAAATGTTGAGTTTCTTTTCAATTTTTAAATTAACATTATTTGATGTAAGCCTAGCGCATTATTTTTTTCAATTACTAAATAAATGTTTATATTTAATTTGTTTGAATTTTTGATTTTTTGTTTGTAAGTGTTTTCACCAAGATTGAACATAATTTTATAAATTGAAAGAAACATAACCAGGAACTTTGTGGACCAGCTTATAATTATTTAGCCTATCAAAATTTGGGGGAGAAACAGTTTTTGGCTGTTCTTGTTGTTCTACCCTTAGGCTATTAAGCCTAAATAAATAAATTGTGTATAATTTGCTAATAAATATGAATAACTTATCTACTTATGTCATTGACTCAACTTCATTTCATTTATGTACTTTTTTCCCATATTATCCACAGTTCAGGTCCAGGTCTCAGTGGATAGGCTACCAAGTTTATGTCTATTATTAAACCATGATGAATCATAAATTATGAGGAAAAGATGAATACCGAATTATTTTACACTATGATGGTGGATACTCTATAGTGAGATTCACATTTTGATTCATTGTTAATTAAAATTAAAAATTCAAATATTTCTTTATTCCATAAAAAGTACAGATTACATTGTAATACATAGCATGTTTTACTGGAATACCCCTACAAGACTAATTGTCTGAGTGTAGAGGGTGGATACCAACCCCCTATACCAATTCTTGTAGTAATGACCCTGTTCTCTTTCAAAAATATTTTCTTGATTAATACATGAACTGATAACCAACCAAGACAGTTCCACTGAAAATCATCTGTCTAGTTTCCAGCAAACTAATAAATTATACATCTCTCAAATTGACTTAAAAACTTTGTATTCTTATGAGATCAGCCAGGTTATCAATGTTTTTCAACCCAAAAATTCATGTACCGTATTTATTTTTTTAATTTCTTCTCTTCCAGAAAAACATTCAAACTAAGGATATCACTCTACACCTTCAGTTATGAAGATGAAAATTAATAAGTCTGTGGGGAAGATGAAGCCGTCATCGTTGATGAAAGTAAAGAAAAAGAAATTGAAGAAAACTGCTCCAAAAAATAACGTTGCCAAAAAAACCGCTTTTCATAAAGCAATTAGGAATGGCATACCAGAAGCCAAACAAGGTGAGTAGATAACTTCTAATCCGTTTTTATTACATGGTTCATATCTCTGTCAGTGTTTCTAAAACGATTTAGATTATTTTTTCAGTTTCCTTTAGCATGTCCCCTGATTCTCGAATTTAGTATAAATAAAGGCACTTACATACGTGAGCGCCACGAACACGTGCATTTCACTCTTCTTCAGCTGATGTATCTTACCGGTTCTGTGAAAGTATAGTTACAATTAGCATTTTTGTGGCGCAAAAGTTTCAAAATTGTTCCCAAAGAAACTATACTATTGACCTGTAGAAGAGAAATTGAAGCGAATTCTTTCAACAAGTCCAGCAAGCGGGGCTTGAAGCTGAACATCGGCTTTGTTTGTACGCAAACGGTAGTTTGCTAGTTTCCGATTGTCTTTTTTTAAATCAGCTGTCACACGCGTGAGCATGTGAACATGAACATAAATATGAGCTTGCTGCAATAATTTAATTCAAGTCTACAATTATTGCATAAATGCACGGTTTCACCAAGTTCGTTCAAGGCTTATGAACATGGTCAATGCTGGTTCAAGTAACTTAACAATTGCTTTAGTTCCAATGCATGTGCTGTAAAGCGTACCTGATTTGACCATGTTCAAATCTCTTTGTGAAACCGGACTTCAGCCCAAATTGAGTTGATTTTGAATTTTTTGACTGGTATGTATATTACTCGCCTATTATATGCGGGGCGGGGTAATCGCTTATTTTTGTAAACGTCTGCAGGCTGGAGCTTCTCTAGAGGTAATTGTTGCTTCATCCCATTAATTTTAATAATGCATTGTGTAACCTTGTGATGTGATGTGACTTCTGGGCTACTCTCTAAATAAAAATTTAGCATACTGTTCAAAAAAATTAAATAAAGTGTAGGTTAAATAAAAACTTTAATCAAGCTGTATAAATTTACAATAACAAAAAATAACATTCAAAGAAATGTTATAATGGATTGTCAAATACTGTCCTCTAGCAATATTAATCTACAATATCCGGAACAGTATATTTCAGTTCATTTGTTGTTATTATTGCAAAAAACTTATTCTTTCTACGATTATTTTAATGTATTAAGTTATTAAAAAGTCTAAAACAATATTTTACGACAACTTTTCTTGATACTCTTATTATTCCTACACTTCTACATGGCTTGAGTTAGTAAAAATTCTAAAACAATTTTTTACGACCTCTTTTCTCGATACATATTTTTTCACAACAGCCAATAACTATAAAATGCATCCTATTGGTAACAGAACATAACAGTTCATAAAATAAAATATTTTTTTTCAGATTCTGAAAGTGAAAATGATAGTGACGAAGAAATGGAAAATGAAGGCGATATTAGTGAAACAGAAATGGAACTATCGGGAGGTGGTCATAAGAAAGATTTGGAAAAATTGAAGGACACGGATCCTGAGTTCTACAAATTTTTAAAAGAAAATGACAAGTCCGTTTTCGATTTTGATCCTGAAGATAGCGACAACGAGGATGAAGAAAAAGTTCATAGACCACCCGACAGCTTGGAGGTGAGTTCCAAATGTCTTTGCAATTATTGATCATAAGCTCCATGGTTGATAAATCTCTTCAAATTGACGAGCGGACATTGAAAAGATAAGATAATATAATTTATTACTCCACTTGTTATTCAAGATGCATTGAATTAGGAAACCCAACAAACCTGGGGAATCAAGAATCTTGTACAATCAATACCACTGCTGAATTGGTCTAATCAATCATGTATAGAATTATTTTTCAACATAATACTGGATGAAGACTATAAAAACATACGGGAAGCAGAGAAGTGCTAAGAATGCTTTGTCATAAAACATTATTATTTGTGTCACGATCCATTCGTTATTGCTATCATCTACTTTTTATATTTTTAATAATCTATGATTTTTATTTTAACTTGTTTTCATTCTGCTATTTATAAACTTTTTATTTGTATTTAATTGCATAAAAATATTGAAATTCTAAATCAGAACAATGAATGTACAATATTTTCATGGTGAAAATTAATTTTTTCATTCCATAATAATATGTAAGTAAATTTTATCATCTGTATATTTCATCAATCTGTTGAGGATTATGTCTTTAATTAGAGTCTGGTATTTCTATCGATTGGATATTACAGTGTTATTTTTGTCCGTTCTGCTTCAAAATTGAATGGAATGGAAAGAACTGCTAAACTTTCTGTTCACTACTAGCCCACTCTCCATCTATTTTTCAAACCTTTTGTAAAGTAAGTTGCAATATTGAAATTTTCAAAATTGAGCAATAATAATATTTATGAACTTTTGAATTGTGACAGGTGAACAGCGATGAAGAAGACTACGAAGCTGACGGGCAGGCCGCAGTTGCAAGTGGGTCGCGTAAACTGGTCACCCTAAAAATGATCTCAGAATGGCAACAACAACTCTCTACTGACAAGTAAGAACTATTCAATAATTATTATTAAACGAAAATCCCAATTAAATGTTGTAAATCACACCGATGACTTCTGCTACCGCAAATATTGATAACATGGTTAACAGCTAGATGAAGATTGAACTACAATCCTAAAAAAAGTCTTGGGGGTGATTTATATAACATTTAATTAGGATCTCCTTTCAATAATGATTATTCATTAATTAGAATTTGAAAAAATGCAGTTTCTAATTTATTTCCATCCAAGAATTATTCTTCGGCTGAGTACATGTTTATAGTAATTATGGTTAAAATGAATGATTTTCCTTCAAAATTACATTAGCTTTGAGGCTAAGGCCGGTTACAGAGCTCGACCGTCCGTCAGTGCGTATGCATCATCCTGGCCATACATCAGTTTTTCTGACTCACAAAATGGACGCCTTTACAGTTATTTCAGCTTATTATCCTCGTAAACAAAAGATTAAAGACGTAGATATCAAGTTCACCCGATGGTCGCCCAAAGAGCATTTAGTACCATTATATGTACATCATTGCTTGGGGTGAAGATACATTTTTCAACTAGGCCTACCTCAGAATGTCCATCAGAAATTTTGATGAGTTATTTCGAGCTTGTATCACCACTGGGAATACTTGCAGTCACTTTGAGCTACGGATCAAATAAATGTAGATAATATTAATAATATATGTTTTTTTCGATAAAAAATTTAGAAATGATTGAAGAAATATATAGAAAAACTCTGAATTCAAATCAATATCAGCTGATTGTCGGGCAGAGGTGTCAGCACATTGGTTATGTTACGATCGGGATACTGATCAGTACAGCTCTGAAAGCTTCTATTTGTTCCAATAGCGCGTCAGTCGACCGATGGAACGGATGCGCACGAGCTCGACCGATGGTCTTCGTACGCAGTGTAAAACGCATGGTCCTGACGGTGCGCGTGCGTGCCGTCAGTCCTGCTCTGAACGGATACATGGAATATCTATGGAAAAGACAAGCGCGACTGACGTACGCACCGACGGTCGGTCGAGCTCTGTAACCGGCCTTATGCTTGATTCTTCCATTCATTATGACGATTATGACAAATATCAGTGTTTACTTATCGGAATCAGATTGTTACATTAGTGCAAATTCATATCAGTATTATTCGATTTAGTCGCCAAAGCCCTACGGTATATCATTTCAAGTTGAAAATGGCAATATGGCAACCAAGAAATATGATAACTTCTATTCAGACTTTTAATCAGATTGTTACATTAAAACAAATCCATATCAGTCTTCTTGGATTTAGGGACAAAGTTCTAATAATTATTTCACGTTGAAAATTTCTATTCCACCACGGAATTTAATGGCTTTCATTGAAAAACCCGTAATTGATGGCTTTCGGTTCCCTGTGGGTTGGGGGAGCTTTGAGACGATCATCGTACTCAAGAATGTGCTGAAAACCAGAATTCACCCACCGTATCCATGCTTGTCGTAGGAGGCGACTAAAATGTACCTCAAGGCAACCTGAAGTTGCCTTGCCTTCAAACCCACGGGATCTGCCCCATCAGGGCAGTTTCAGAATGGAAAATAGAAAAAAACCCAAGAAACCAGAGATGGGTGAAACTCCAGGCACAAATGTAGATCAAGAGGCTAAGTCGAGGGTGGCCAGGTGCCCTAGAGGCAATTTGGCGACCCTCCTTCAGTGGAAGGACCTATAAAGAAGCCAGGGGTGGAACTCACGTTGGTCACGAGTTTGTGAGTGGAGAGACCAAAACTCACCACTGCTCAGAGAAGGGCGGCCATTCAGGCAAAACTTCTTGGGAGAGGTGAGGCTTCTGACCCTGCAGAGTTTCGGTGGGGCAAAAAGAAAAACCCAAGAAACCAGAGATGGGTGAAACTCCAGGCACAAATATGGGTCAAGAGGCTGAGTCGAGGGTGGCCGGGCGCCCTAGAGGCAGTTTGGCGTCCCCTCTCTCAGCGGAAGGACCTACATAAGACCAGGTGTGGAACTCATGTAGGTCACGAGTTTTGGATGGAGTGACCAAACCTCACCACTGCTCAAAGAAGGACGGCCATTTAGGCAAAACATCTTGGGAGAGGTGAGGCTCCTGACCCTGCGAAGTTTCGGAGAGATGACCAAGGAGAGATGGTCAAGAGACCAGAGATGGGTGAAACTCCAGGCACAAATGTGGGTCAAGAGGCTGAGTCAAGGGTGGCCGGGCGCCCTAGAGGAAACTTGGCCACCCCTTCCTCAGCGGTAGGACCTTCAAAGTAGGCCAGGAGTGGAACTCACGTAGGTCACGAGGACTAATCAGTCTGAAGAGACTGCCAAGCATATCACACTGGATTGCAACGAGCAACCGGGTGATGAATGGGATGTTAGTATAGGGAAAACTCCTGGTTGTTGTAAAGAACACAGGTATTGGTTCGCCTAACTAACATACTACTTGGGAACACAATAAGCTTCGGTTGACGTGTGGGATTCTTTGAACCTTTGGATCCTTGAATCCGTCCCTTCAAAAACAATAAATTCATTGGAAAATAACATAACTGCATAGCAGGAAAACTAAGATTAAATTAACATATTCCAAGAGAAATATTCACTTCTACTTGAAGAACACTCTGATCCTTTTTTATCGGGATACTGTATGGCGAACTTCCTTTGTCAAATAAGTTTGTTCGAGTACTAAGAGTGCTAAGGCTCAACTCACACTTACGCAGCTCAAGAGACTGTGTTTTCAAATGGTGACGTCGCAGAGGGCTAGAATCGACTGGTCTGAGTGTCACCTTTTGGAAACACATGCTCTCGACTAGAGTCGAGTCTCTTCTCGACCTGAGTCGCGCAAGTGTGAGTCGAGCCTGAGAGATGAAGATTTGCATATTTTATATTGAAATGAAGTTGTTTGTTGTATATTTACAAATAAATTGTATGACATTGATTGTATAATGCTGTAGGTCGGTGAACACCATATCGTCAGTCATCAAGGCATTCCATGCTGCTCTGCAGAGTGTTACCAAGGACACCGATGAGGACTCAGTGCCTTCAGAATACAAAGTTGTTGGCAGTGCAGGTAACAATATCATTCATTATTTTATTTCATTTCATTTTCCAGAAAAATTTCCATTCAACAAAATTCTGGTATCGTACGGTATATCGAACGCTGAACATTCTTTTGTAAATTTGAACGTCTGGTGCTGCACACTTCTTTCCTCTGCCGTCATAATATTCAATATTTTCATTTGTAAATCAACTCAGTAGGAAAAGAGGAGTCGTCTGAGTCTTCTCGTCTACCTAGTTTTTAACAATTTGTCCAAATAATGAAGGTAATTTGAATAAATCACTCCGTTTAAACTAATTGGCATTTTATATAATGAAATAATAAAAACACTTTACTCACTTGGGCTACTTTTTAACAAATTAATAAAAACAATATAAAAATCTTGAAGTACCCTTTATTTTTTAAAAACTTTAAAATAGTTCAACAACTAGTTTCGACCCTAACTTAGGTCATTTTCAATGACCTAATGACCCAATGACCCTAACTCGAAACTAGTTGTTGAACTATTTTAAAGTTTTTTTTTTAAATAAAGGGCACTTTAAGATTTTTTTATTGGTTTTATTAATGAAATAATAGTATATTATTTTATTTGGAATAGGAATTGATTCATTCAAATTTATAATTGATATTATTCAGTTAATAATGTATCATTCCGTGATCATAACCTTACTTGGACTATAGAATAGAATATTGTCTTTATTGAAAACAACAAAAAATGGGTCAATATACAAAGTGTTTATTAAACATTTCTGATATCTTGAAATATTCTATGTTTTCAAAGTTCATTTCTTTGAGGTTTTTTTCGCAGACTCATGGTCTGTCGACCGTCTGATGTGCTTTGAGGTTGGTAACTGTTTCTGAAAGGGTGTTCTCCTTATCATTCTGCGTAGTAGTGGTACTTGGACTATATTAAGGGCCGGTTTCCGAGCTCGGGATTTAGCTAAGTTCTAGACTTTAAACAGCTGGAGTCAGAAAATTAACTTCCCAAAACGGGGCGTAGTCGCAGTTTTTATAACAGTAGTTGCAGTTTTTATTCTCTCATTTCTATACAGTAATTGGAAACGTTTTCCCTTGAAGAAATTAATCATTTCTAAATAATTAAAAATAGCGGAAACTTTACACTATTTTCTCATCATTTTATTTTGTGTTTGATTTTCTAGTTTTTTTTTTTGAAATTTAATTCAAATGTGACTATGACAACGACTACGCCCCGTTTCGGAAAGTCAATTTTCTGACTCCAGCTGTTTAAAGTCTAGAACTTAGCTGAATCCCGAGTCCGGAAAATGTATCAACATTTTGAGAGAGAAACAGTTCTGTGGTAATCCTGTTGATTTTCACCCAATCTTGAACTTGATGATGTGTTTTTGTTTATAATGAATAAATAAATTTTGTATGTAGAATACATGTGATGTAATAAACGAGTAAAGAGTCTAATTGCAGTGTTGTGATTTGCAGTATTCAACGGAGTTGTGCAGTTGTGTGTACTCGAACTGCAGCCAGCCCTCTTGAGGTTTCTCAAAATCTCCACAGAACACGGCCAGTTGAGCAGAGCGCAGCCGGCCAAATCGAAGAATTGGAAGAAGCTCAAACTCCCTCTCAGAGATTATTTCACGGATTTATTGAAGGTGATTTTCCCAATAACAGTATTCTAGTAGAATATGAAATATGTACATGTGGCAAAAACAATGTGACACTGTCATTCCTCTTGCTCGAGGTATTTTTATATCAACTATTTATTAGTTTATGCTGACAATTTATTATTACTAGAGTCTGAAGACAAGCTACAAAAATGTAAGATAATATAATTCAACAATTGAAGAATACATTTACGTCAAGAAAACAAAGAGCATGGCATTTAATTGAAAATTGTCATCAGGAACAGAAATAGTGTTAGATAACACAATTTTTGGAACAATTATAAAATTTGAAATCAATCTGGGAAGCGACATTACTTATATGACAACGATGAGGATATTTATTTTGACGATTTCCTTTCTTTCTTCCTTTGTCGCTTAGTTTATTAGACTAATTTTTAATTTTCAATTTCACTGGGTTTTTTAAGCTTTAGGATTATTATAAAAAACTTAACTTGTTATTCTCAGAAAATATCGAAATGAAGCTCTATGAACGTCGCAATAAAAAGAAAAAGCGAGGAGGGATACTTCAAGTATGAAAATTCCATTTTAAATTTTTTTCAAGTAATTCCTGTTCCTGTCTTGGCCAATTGTTAAGCATGTTTGCTGCTTGAGAAACAAGAGCATTGTTTTCGTGTTGGGCATACGTCGGTCATTAAACACTTACAATAAATATGAAGAAAAACTTAAAATGTTCTTTTTCTTTTGATTATAAGATATTATTTTTGTATCAAAACCCAATTGATTTCATTATTTTATCATATTTATTTATTTTATTCATTGTACAAAACTATAATCATAATATAGTTATGAAATTGGAGGAAAAACTAGGTTGAGCATGTACTTCTCTCCAAAAATTCTGATAGAATGTTTATGTTATCCAAAGGTTTAGTTATCACTCACTGCTTCGTCACTTGATTTAAACAAGTATCATTAATTATGAAAAACTTGCTGATAAGCTAGTACAGTTAAAAAAAATTGCTACAGGCAGTCGTCTATAATTTTTTTTCATTTTTGAACATTCTGGAAGTAATTAAGAACATTTTCTAAAGTAACTTCACTAATAATTTGAGTTGATGGTTTTTGTTTCAGTTGCTAGGAGGTGTTACCTCGGATCACATCCTGTGTGTTATGCTGAAGCACCTGCATCAGATGACCTGCTTCATCGCCTACTATCAGCAGATAATCAAGCAACTGCTGCGTCGTCTGGTGTCGATGTGGTCGGAGAGTAGCGACGAAACTGTCAGAGTTCTCGCTTTCCTCTGCATTCTTAGAATCACAACCACACAGCTCAAAAAGTGGCTGGAGCCCGTGCTCAAGGTATCTTCCACTTTCATACAAGTATACTATTGAAAAACAGTAAAAAATTATCAAATTTACCTTTTATTTTATTGTAAAACTACTACTTTCTTTTTTAGTATTCTCTACTAATAATCTACTAGAAGTCACAAATTTTGATAAAAAACAAGATTCTAAAATCTTGCAGTCAAATTGACATACTCCTGCAAATAGTATAGGGATAGTCCCACCAAATATTCCTTCAATTTTTTTTGTAGGTATTCAACCTCCTCTATTTCTTTGAATTGCAACTTGAAGAGTTGCAACTCTTCAAGAGTCATAGTGAAACTAGTAGCAATAAAATAAAGGGTACTTTTGATCATTTTTATTGTGTTTTAATAATTAGTAATCCTAATAAGAAGAGTGAGTACTATACTATTGATTATCCACTGTACAGCGCAATGCCTCTCTAAAGAACATTCTGTGTCCAAGTGTCCCAAGTGTACTTCAAAAGTCCAAAAGTCTTGACACTTGGAGTATTATAATCGAAGATGTTGGTCATTTCACCAAGTATAGGTGATTTAGTCACGAGAAAAAGCTCGACTTCTATTACGGCGCTGGTTTTTCAAGTATTTTCTCGTCACTTAACCATCTATACCCAGCAAACGTAGTATTTTAAAGCTACGTTTACATCAACGTTGTCAACTGAGTGTTTATTCTCCCGTCTTGAAAAGTTATATTAGATTGTACAGTACATAGCTTGTTAAACACTTGATGTGTTGTATGCAAGCTCCATTTAATCTGGTAGAATTAATAAGGATGGGAAAATAAACATTTTGTTGTCAACTTTTGTGTAAATGTGGCTTTTGGTTTGTTTATTTTCATAATTGTACACTTTTAGCTTGTTCCTCGAAATTTTGAAACTCGATTATTCCATAACTAATGAACTTGACTAATAGCTGACTAAAGCTGCGTTTACACCAAAGTTATTAACAAAATGTTTGTTTCTCCGTCCTTATAGATTCTATTAGATTGAACATAACCTATCATGCACATGATGAACATATATGTTTGTCAATTTCCGTTCAATCTAATAGAATTTTGTTAATAACTTTGGTGTAAACGCAGCTTAAAAGTGTTCTTGATCCAATCCATTAGTTTTTTGCCTATTATTCTGTTAATATTAATTCTAATTTGATTTTTTTGATTGCAGCTGATGTATTCGGCGTATGTGTCGAACAGTAAGTTTGTGTCTCCAAATACATTGCCGGGAATCAACTTCATGAGGCGCTGCCTGACAGAACTGCTGACTCTCGATGCGGGAGTCACCTATCAGCACGCCTTCCTCTACATTCGGCAGCTGGCAATTCATTTGCGAAATGCCATTACCCTACATAAGAAGGTCAGTTTTTGTGCTAACTGTCATTTCTTCGGGCTCCGTGAATTTATCAGCTATTTTACTAGCTAATCATTGTAAAATTATCGTCATTAAAAGCTATCGACCTGCTTAGCTATATTCCTGCTTTTGATAAATACCGTTCTCCTATTGGTTGTGTTTTGATAAAATATGCTTTTGATAAAATACCGTTCTACTCGTATTTATTGGTTATGTTTTTTACAACATTTTGTACAATATAATTTTGTTGATTGGTCAAATAGATTATCTTTTTTTTAGAATCCACATTTATTAAATTTACTGACAACTTCAAATTTAAATTTTTTAATCAACAATGCTTTTGATTTTATTCACCTTACAGTCTTTGAACAGTGTATATGAACGACTCTCTAGGCCAGTACGCTTTGGTTAATAATACTATTAGGAACCAATCAGAACGACTGTAGTAGTAACATGAATAAGACCGGTTTCAAGAATCTTTCATAAATACGGCCCTCAGTGTGATTACTGTACCTCTATTTGATGTGAGGTTTAAAGACGTCGAAAGCGCCCTTGGTCCAATGCTGACAGTTATTAAGTAAATTCTACTATAATTGGTTCATGTGAAAGCAGTTGACGATACGTTGATACGTTGAGTATACGTCTTATGTATAGTGTTATTCACCTTTGAGAAAGCATAATAAATGCTAGCTTTCTTATTTTATTAGTTAACTATTTATTGATGTATTTATTTGTCATTTCTTATGTAGATAGACAGGCTTATTCTTATTTATTCTATAACTTACCAATAGAATTTGCCAATAATTGTCAAATCTGCATTCGAATTTCTATTATTCTTTACGTTTCAGTTACCTTAAGATAAATGCTGGTAAGTTATAGAATAAGTAAGAATAAACCTGTCTATCTACATAAGAACTGACAAACAAATATATCAATCAATGATAGTTATCTCATCAAATGAAAATGATAGCGTACCATATTATGCTTTCTCTTAGATGATTAACACTATTGTCACAAAGTGAATTTTTGTGACGGATAGAGAGCCGTCGTCCAGCATAAAATTAGCGAAATTATTCTATTTTAGAATAGGAATAGGATCGTCTGCCAGATATATTTTGTTAGATTTGTAGTTGTGTATACATTATCACTATCGCCGTCAACCCCTTTAAATTAGCAGCATTCGTATCATCTAAACGATAAGCGGCTACCGAGTCGGGCCAGTATCGCTCTTCATGAAATTTCTGGAATAGAAATATTGTTTACCGGCCTGAATTAGTGTAGTAATTAGTATCAGTGTCGTCATTAGCTGCACCCTTATCATCAGCACTAGTGGATTCAAACCCTGTCACATGACTAGTGGCGTGATCGTCTTTTCAGACTCCCATTGGTCAGCAAGCCCCTTTTCCCCCGGCCTCCTAACTTTCAGCGACCCGGTGTGGCTTCAAGGAGACCTGGGAGAGAGTCAGTTGTTCGGTGGTTGAGCGTGAGATCGGGTCGCGAATCTCCTCTCCTTACGACGTTACCGACACTAATTATTATTCTATCTTGTGTTAACGTAGAATATTGTAGGTCGAGTTCCGAACAACTCGGAGTTAGAATTCCCTTGTGGGTTTTTCTTTCTTGTCAGCTATTTTTTTCCCGAATTCGTATCACTGGGGGTGATCGAGTTATTCTTGGTTTTGAAACCTGTAAGGGATCTCAAGTTTGAGCTACAAACAGTTGAGTGGGGAAATTTAGCTAGGCTTTTAAGCAAATTATTTTTGAGGGCTTAATTCTTAAGTCTCGACTCTGTCGCTTCACGACGTTTAAGTTTAGTGCGGGAATTTGTTTGCTATTCTCCGTATTTAATTCTGCAGTGATTCAGGTAACTGTATGTTAGGACCGGTCACTTGTGTGCATTTCCTCTTCTGTAATAAGGTAATCTCAGTTTTTTTAGGGATGTATTTTCCTTATTAATTTTCATACTATAGAGTGGCCCTGTATTTTAAATTCGCTTAGCAGTTTCTGACTTGCTGTAATTCCAAGTAGGAAAAGCCCAATCCTTTTCCTAGAGAACTCAGGTGCAGCTTGAGCTCGTCCTCGTCGAAGTTTCTAGACTGCGACATCCTTTCTCTTTCTCTCTCTTCGCTTTCCCTATTCTAAAATCCTTCCTGCTCTCAGGTCCAACTTGAGAACGTCCTTGTCGAAGTCACAGACTGCGACGCTACCTGCTCTCAGGTACAGCTTGAGAACGTCCTTGTTGAAGTCACAGACTGCAACGCTTCCTGCTCTCAGGTACAGCTTGAGAACGTCCTCGCCGAAGTCCCCAGACTGCGGCATCCTTTCTCTTACTTTCTCTTCACTTTCCCTATTCTATAATCCTTCTAGCTCTCAGGTACAGCTTGAGGACTTCCTCGCCGAAGTTTCTAGACTGCGGCATCCTTTCTCTTACTTTCTCTTCACTTTCCCTATTCTATAATCCTTCTAGCTCTCAGGTACAGCTTGAGAACGTCCTCGCCGAAGTCCCCAGACTGCGGCATCCTTTCTCTTACTCTCTATTCACTTTCCCTATTCTATAATCCTTCTAGCTCTCAGGTACAGCTTGAGGACTTCCTCGCCGAAGTTTCTAGACTGCGGCATCCTTTCTCTTTCTCTCTCTTCGCTTTCCCTATTCTAAAATCCTTCCTGCTCTCAGGTCCAACTTGAGAACGTCCTTGTCGAAGTCACAGACTGCGACGCTACCTGCTCTCAGGTACAGCTTGAGAACGTCCTTGTTGAAGACACAGACTGCAACGCTTCCTGCTCTCATGTACAGCTTGAGAACGTCCTCGCCGAAGTCCCCAGACTGCGGCATCCTTTCTCTTACTTTCTCTTCACTTTCCCTATTCTATAATCCTTCTAGCTCTCAGGTACAGCTTGAGGACTTCCTCGCCGAAGTTTCTAGACTGCGGCATCCTTTCTCTTACTTTCTCTTCACTTTCCCTATTCTAAAATCCTTCCTGCTCTCAGGTGCAGCTTGAGAACGTCCTTGTCGAAGTCACAGACTGCGACGCTTCCTGCTCTCAGGTGCAGCTTGAGAACGTCCTTGTTGAAGTCACAGACTGCAACGCCTCCTACTCTCAGGTGCAGCTTGAGAACGTCCTTGTCGAAGTCACAGACTGCGACGCTTCCCACTCTCAGGTGCAGCTTGAGAACGTCCTTGTCGAAGTCACAGACTGCGACGCTTCCCACTCTCAGGTGCAGCTTGAGAACGTCCTTGTCGAAGTCACAGACTGCGACGCCTCCTGCTCTCAGGTGCAGCTTGAGAACGTCCTTGTCGAAGTCACAGACTGCGACGCTTCCCACTCTCAGGTGCAGCTTGAGAACGTCCTTGTCGAAGTCCCAGACTGCGACGCTTCCTGCTCTCAGGTACAGCTTGAGAACGTCCTTGTTGAAGTCACAGACTGCAACGCTTCCTGCTCTCAGGTGCAGCTTGAGAACGTCCTTGTTGAAGTCACAGACTGCAACGCTTCCCGCTCTCAGGTACAGCTTGAGAACGTCCTCGCCGAAGTCCCCAGACTGCGGCATCCTTCCTCTTACTCTCTCTTCACCTTCCCTATTCTATAATCCTTCTAGCTCTCAGGTACAGTTTGAGAACGCCCTTGCCGAAGTTCCCAGACTGCGGCATCCTCTCTCTTCCTTCCTCTTAATTTTTCCTACCCTGTATAGTGCGAGATCTCAGTTCCAGACTCGAGATCGTTCCGTCGCGGTCCTCAGACCAGCGAGAGGTGTAGGAAACCTTATATAGAGCAGGATCTCAGTCACAGATTAGAGATCGACCCTGTCGCGGTTCTCAGACCAGCGAGAAGCTTAGGAGAATCCTTGTAAACCTTTCCCTATCCTCTCATAATAGTCGACATACTGACTATTAATTTAAAAGCGTTTCGGACGATTGAGAGTGATTCCCATACCCTTAAGGGCAGTTACAGATTGGCCCTTAATAACCGGCGCGCTGTCATCAGACTAGCGCGGAAATCCTGTTTAGCAGTTTCAGAATTGCTGAAAATCCTTTCGCAGCTGCAGGCTCGCGATTCAGAAATCCGACACCCGAAACCTCATCCTTTGAGCTTTAGTTATCATAAAATTGTAATAGATATACTATCTTTAGCTAGCAGGTTCAGCTTGCTGAGAACTATATCGCGATTCACAGATCGCGAGTTATTGAACAAAACCCCATTAGTTACAGGAAGGAACAATCCTATTAACGAATCTCCATTCTCCAGGCCCGATAAAATATTCCCTATACCTCTAACTCGGTATACCATATACTGTACCCTATACCTCTTACGCCTCTCCAATCATCTTGATCTAATACCGGGTGCGCAGGTTCAGTCTGCACACCGACAGCCCGCAGTCTCAGATTGCGAAAACCGTAACAAAAATTCTATATCATTCCTTGTTAAGCTCCATCCCGAGTCCCTCCACCTACAACCTTTATTCCGGGCTTGCAGGTACAGCTTTGCTCGCCGTCAACTCGCAGTTGGTTCAGATTGCGTACTACCTTTACAAATAAAATTATTTGTGGGGATCTGATATCCGGATCCGTATCCTTGGTTAAGGTTACCTCAATTCTCCCTAACACCCAACCTGAATTCCAAGAGCCGAGGGCCGAATCGGCCAACAACGGCACGGGCTCACACTCTTCCCTTCAAATTAAATACCTCCCGCCAAAGACAGAGGGTAAAGAATCAGGACAGAGGGAGAAGTGTAGGTCCAGTATCTCCACCAGTCAATACGGTCACCGACCCCGACCCATACCCGGCTGTAGCTAGTCCGCGTCGTAGCAATACTTCGCAATTATTAGAAAACCTAGAGGGTGGAATAGGACTTTCTAATACTATACATAAAAAACTTAATTTTATAATATGAAAGAACAATTTTGAATTGCTCACAGAAATCATGATCTGCAATTAAAATTGAACTTTTAATTAAAATAAATCAGCTTAACTGAGTTTTGCATGTAAAGTAAATACAAATAATTTCTGATTAATTACTATTTATTTATAAATACAAATAATTGCTGATTAATTACTATTTATTTAGAAGGTTTGTTTCACTTTTTTATGATTCAACAATTCCATTTCATTTATTGTTCAGTCATTTGAAATTTGTATGTTTGAAGATGTTTGCTTCGATTATTTCCAGGAGTCTATCCAAGCAGTTTATAACTGGCAGTTTGTAAATTCACTGAAATTATGGACAGATACACTGTGCGCAACTCACAGCAAATCTCAAATGCAATCATTGATTTATCCACTGGTGCAGGTAAGTTAATATCATAGGAAAAACTTTGCTTATTTTATAAAAAATCAAGCTAAATTCAATCATTATCATTCTTTACTACTTCGTTTATGATCTAGAGGTTCAAGTTTTTCAAAATGTTTTGGTAAACATTGTTTACAGCCTTAACTGGCTGTTTGTCCACAGGCATTCCTTCAATAAAAATTTAATGGATTACTTATGGATTAGATGATTGAAGCTAGAGCTCTCAACTCTTTTCAATGTTCTTAAAAAAGAAAAGAACATTTCACAATACATAAAAAAGTCTAGTTTAGACCATTTTTGCACTTGATCTGTTTATATTGTCAATACTGTTTATAATTTACAAATTACAAGGCTCCAAATTGATTAATAATATTTTTCTGTGTCATCGTATTTCAGATAATCATTGGGTGCGTGAAATTGGTGCCTACCACGCGATACTACCCTCTGAGGTTTCACTGCTGTCAAATGCTAATCGATCTATCCAGAGCGACTGCAACTTTCATTCCAGTTCTGCCATTTATCTTGGAGGTAGGTTTCACAATCTTCAGACAAGAAGTAGTAATAATTCGATCATCCACCAACACACAGATAACGTCTCTGTTTGCTGGTGTGAAACAACCCATTCTGCTCACTTCCTGAAAAATTGAGAAATAATTAGAAAAATTAAATTTTCAAAAAAATATTGAAATTCTCCTAATGAGTAACCCTCAATTCAGAATACAGAAAGATTAAATTTCCAAAAAATGATCACCCACTAACACACAGATAACGTCTCTACTGGTGTGAAGAAATCAATTTAACTTGCTTCCTAAAAAATCCAGAAATTAGAAAAATTAAATTTTCAAAAAAATATTTAAATTATTCTTATGAGTAACCCCCAATTCAGAATACAGAAAGATTAAATTTCCAAAAAATTGATCACCCACTAACACACAGATAACGTCTCTGCTGGTGTGAAGAAATCAATTTAACTTGCTTCCTAAAAAATTCAGAAATTAGAGAGATCAAATTTTCCAAAAAAATATTGAAATTGTCTTAATAAGTAACCCCCGATTCAGAATATAGAAAGATTAAATTTCGAAAAAAGCTTGAACTTGTCCTAATGAGCAACCCCCAATACATATTCAATGAGTTTTATGTATTTTGTACCTGTTTTTGATATTCCGATTCGTGTGACTATATTTTACTCTCTAGTATTTCTATTGTTAACATATTGCTATCAATATTGTTGATATGACTACTATTACTTCCATGCATCATGATTTACTGACACTATGATCAGGATTTATAGACTTGGATAATTATTTATTATTTTCTCTACAGGTTAATGTTGTATGGTGAGACGAAGGTAATTCTTCTGAATACTTCAGGAACGCTTACTTAGAATTTACATTCTATTTTCACGATAGAATTTATTCTACTATAATCTATTCTAGATTCTACTATAATATATTCTTATTTATATGAAAAGTAGTCCTGGCTATAGAGATTGTATAATCAGTTAGATTGTACAGTCTCTATCGTCCTGGCTTTTCAAAATCATCCAATTGATCATTTTACTTGTCACCCTTCTTTTTAGCAATGTATCATCATCGAATAATTGTATCGTCATCATGTGTTGTATCATCATCGAATAATTATTATTCTATAATAATTATTTTTTCAATGATTATAATATGAATATTAATCATTAATCGAAGAAATATACAACACATTGCTGAATCATTACGAGATTATATATTGGGAGACGAAATTATTAGTGTTCAACAGCTCTTCTATTATTTTGATTTCTCATCATCATTACGATTCTCCCTGCATTGAATTAAATACATGTGTGAATTTGTTCTATTGAAGGTACTAACGCAGACAAATTTCGAAAAAGGGCACAAAAAGGTGTCGATGAAGCCGATGGACTTCACTTGCGTTCTGAAGTTGTCGCAGTCACAAAAGCTGGAGAATGCCTTCAAGGACGCCACCATTGAGCAGGTCTACCGGCTGACTCTGCTCTCTCTGGCCACCGAATCGCATCGCATGAGCTTTCCCGACTTGGCCCTGCTGCCCATTCTCCATGTAAGAATTCTATTTCTTAGTTATAACAAATAATTCGATAATAGTATTTAATATTTTTTAATATATAATTCTAATAATTCATGTTGCCCCACATAACTATCAACCCAGTATCAATAAGGTGTTCTGCATTTCAGAACAAAAACAAAAACTGGAGAAATGCCTATTCCTTTTTCGAGTTTTATCTGTCTGTCTGTCTGTAGTTTTCTGCTCGTAAGCAGGTCCTTCTATATGGCAGCAGCCCTCCACTCTCTTCTATTCTCTGCCAGTCGCTTCGTTGCATAGTAGCTCATCCCCTCCTTGATGTCGTCCAACATTTTGTATCTTCTTCTCCCTCTTCCTCTTCTTCCCTGAATGGTCCCCTCCGTGGCATCCACCAACAAGCATTGCCGTCTCATCCAATGTCCTAGCCATCTCCTCTTTCTTCCCTTTATCACCTCCAGCAGACTCCTTCTTTCCCCAACCCTCCTCAACACCTCCTCGTTTGTAACCTTATCCCTCCAACTGATCCCCTCCATCCTTCTCCATATCCACATTTCCAATGCCTCAAGCATCCTCTTATTCTCCTTTCTCAGCGTCCAAGTTTCTGCACCATACAGTGCCACACTCCAAACATAGCACTTTATTAGCCTTTTCCTTAGTGTCTTGTCCAGTTGGCTACAAAGAATTCTCTTTTTCTTATTGAATGCTGTTTTTGCCATAGCAATTCTTACTTTGATTTCTTTGTTGCATTTCATATCCTCTTCCATTATGCTTCCTAAATACTTGAAAGATGATACCTGTTCACCCTCCAGTACAGCATTCCCCATTCTTGCTCTCCCTGCACCAATTCTCATGCACTTTGTCTTCCTGACGTTTATCCTCATTCCATACCTCTCACAAGCCTCATTCACATCTCTCAACATTCCATTCATCATTGTCCAGCTATCAGCCAGGATCGCCATATCATCTGCAAATCTTATGCACTCTATGTGTCTTCGTCCAATGCTGACTCCTCTTTTGCCATCCAAACATTCCTGCAATATATCCTCTAGGTAAACGTTGAAAAGGATTGGATTTAGTTTTATCTAAATCCGCATTTTGGTTTTATGTTACTTTCATTCTCTTAAGTGCCGGTTGCACAAAAGCTGGTTAAATTTTAATCGTGATTAATTTCACGAGAACCAATCAGAGAAGGCGTTGTTGAAAAGACGGCTTAAGAAAGGACGGGCCTAAGAAATTAATGTTTCAAGAGTTTGATGTATTCACTAGATAAGATGAACTCATAAAGTAACAAAACGACAGAACTCAGAAAAATCAAGGAAATAGGGAGATTTGTCCAAGGGTAATTAGCTTTTCTCTGATTGCAAACACTTTGATTTTGCTTGTGTCACTTATTTGCGGGACTCGATCCACGGACTCCATGGCATCAATAATTTATCAACGACTACATTACAAATGTTACAAAGAATCCTTCACAAACGGTATTACTGAAATCAGTAACTTGATTTCCGCTTGTAACAGTTGATTGTTATGTTTAAACTTATTTTTCTCTCTATATACGCTTATTTAAAATCACAATTATCTATTTATTTATTCATTACAAAAACAAGGAAGACTACATGCATTACGCCCAAAACAGTCTTCACTGCAATTACCGTAACAATCATATTAAGCAAGCTACTAAGAAAAAATATGGTAATTTAGTACATGCAATTCACAAATCTATTAGTTTTAGCAATGTTATAAGCAGTATAAGAAAAGCATAACTTATAACAAGTAAATATTATGACCAATACACTACAGAATCTATACATTGTTTAATAGTCTGGAAATCTTTGTGTGGAAACAAAATACTTGAATCATGATCACTGGACAACGCACCAAAAAATATCACTTGGTCTAGCGGTAGTTGAAAACTCAATCTCCAATATCCTTAATCCATTTTTATAATAATTGAGTACTAGGCTTTTTGCGGTAATCGTTACATGTAATCAAAAATTAATATAATGTTTGAATAAAGAACCGCAACTAAATACAGACTCCCTGTTGTTATTGCTTATTTACAGAGAATATTATTCATTCACTCACTGGAGCACTTCCAAGTCCGTTGATCGCGTTTTATCATATTTGTGATCGATTTTATGGTTTTAGAGTCAGATAGATTTAAATAGAATTGAAGGATGGTTGTCATTCTAGTCTAAAATTATTTTTGATTGATGAATTTCTCATTTTAATCGCCCTGTTTATTAAACCGAATTCATTTATACAGCTACTTTACTTATTTACAATTCGAGTGTACATCAAGATTTTTTCTGTTTTAGTTCTACGACTCAATTGTCTTAGAAGTTATGAATGTCTTATGATTTCAAAATCACAATGATTTTATACCAACATGATTTTTTATAAGTTTGATCAATGTATCTAGAATACATTGTATTCTAGGTACCTTGAGTTTGATGAATTGCTACACAAATTACTTTTGCACTTCAAAATACTGTATACGTTTATATTTACATTAAATTTTTTGTGATTTTTTTCAGCTGAAAAACTTTGTGAAGACTAGTAAGATGAGCAAGTACATTCAGAAGCTGAGAGGTGCATTGAACAAAATCATTGAGAACTCGAAATTCATTGAAAATGAAAGGAAGAAGTTGACGATGAATTTGAATGATACAAAAGCGGTTGAAGCATGGGAGAAGACAATACTAGCTAAGGGAACTCCACTCAACACGTTCTGTACATCGTTGATGAAAATTGTTGCTCAACAAGAAGCTAAAAACGCTACAGACAATGATAAGGTAAGCTGAATATTACGTGACTGGATAGACAATAATTTTTCCATATCCCTGTTCTTAGGAAGAATAGTTATTTTACTATCTGAAAGGATAATTCATTATTATAAAATTTTATTGATAATTCTTCTGTAATTCAATACTCGAGGCTCATGAAACAGGTATCTAGCGGGGTGAAATTCACTTCATCAAGATTTCAGTTGATCAGGAACCAGCCCGGCTGATCTGATGAAAATTTCAGTATGGACAGTTTTCAGTACGGTAGGTTTCTGTTGCATTTACAAAGTCCATTGGATACAGTATCATATTATGTTTAATTCTATAATTATCATATACTATTATAATACCATCATAATAGCCATTTAAAAGCAAAAACCCAACATTTAACTAACTTCTCACTAATCCCTAACTTCTGTATAACGGTGTAGCTGTCTGTATTAGTCTTCAAGAAAACGTGACATTCTAAATGGCTCAATTTCCCATTCCTTGAATTACCTCGAGGACTGGTCAAAATAGGTACTCGACAAACTGATGTACTTCCCTATCTAGGCTGTGTTTAGGTAATAACCTGTTTCTTTCTGGTACGAGTTATTTGATTCCAATATTCGAGATACAAGCAGCTGATAGTCACAGAAAATACACTTTTAAAACCCCGACGGTACAGCGTTGCCATTAAATATATTGGAATACTTGGGTTTGTATTCTATGTATGAATATCAGAAACATATATAGAAAGTAACAATATCGCACAATATGGCAACGCCGTTATTTGGTCGGCTGGTGGCTCCAGTGTCAATCCATTTATTCAGAGTCTAGTAAACTAGACTAGCTTTCTTCCACATAACTGAAGTACCCGGAAACGCTTGTAGTATTTTGGCGATACTAGTTGCTGAATTCATAAACTAGATTGCCAACAAATATAGTGTAAACGCGGGATAAGAAGTATTTAAATTATTGTTTCAATGAATTATCACAGTAGGCTCATGGTCAGACTTATTGACAAGCATCAGCTACTTGTTTCATGTAAACATTGCTGTCCTCATTGTCGTCATTCGACTCTTCAGTCTGGAACTCGATCCAACCGAGATCAGCTCAATAGGCTTAGTAGTCATTTCCTGCTGAAAAGAAGCAGGAACCGCTAAATTACAATTTGTTCTTATGAGAGTGTTTACACTTTGACAGCACCAGTCTTCTCAGACTTGGAGTCTTCACACAGCTGATTTCCTAAATTCGGATTCCCAAAACAATGAACAATAATATATCATAATTTCTCATTATTGGGGAACAAGTTTAATTATAAAGTACCAGAGTTCAGTCATTGACATTTGTCTTGTGTACCATTACACTACACATAGTGACACTGAATTAGTTGGAGTTCACTAAAATAATTTTTTGTGCTTTTATTATTTTTAATACGTATTCTACTGTTCAATTCTGATGCATTATTGTGTTACAGTTGGGCCACTTTAAACTCCCGGTATTGAAGAAAGGAGAAAAGAAGAGAAACAGAGAAGATAAAGAAGTGAGAATACCTTTGTCGGACAGTGACGATGATGAGGATGAATCGGCTCTTCTCAGGTATGTAATTCAAAATTTGTCCGTGTTTTAGGTTGCAACGAATGCAGTATTTTCATTTTGTGTTGTTTTATTTGAAAAATGGTCGGTTTTAATTCAATTTGAATATCTCATTTTATACTTCTATCTTTTACATTCTAATAAAAACGACCTATTTTTGAACTGTTGGTAGTTGTTTTTTTTTGTGATAAACTTTGATATAAGTTTATATTCAATTCGTTGACAACTCTTCAGTGATTGTTGGGCATGAAATATTCGAAATTGTAAGACATTAATTGAAATTCTATTTAGAAATTTTAGCGGACACCAATGTCACTATATCACCTCCCTTACCTACACAAAGCAAAGTTAAACGTTTATTTGGGGTATCATCCTCAAAATAGTGATGTCAAGTAATGTGACGAATTGAATTGAATAATGATCGAAGAGTTTTACTATTGAAAAACTGCACTTATCTGGCCTAACCAAATTCATTATATTAATAGAACTTTAGTCTCATTAAAAAGGGTATATTCAGTATTTTGTATAAGTTTTACGTGAATGAATCTGTCGAATAGTGATTGCCACTAAGGTTTCAGTTGCAGTTTATTTAACCGAGAAGCAAGATGAAAGAATTGGCTTCTTCCAAATGCTTTTTAGATAGTCGCAGAAATGCAAAAATGATTCATGATTATCCTATATAATAAAGACTTTCATCGCAATAGCTTAAGTTATCCAGAATACTTTATTACTCCTAGTTCCTAGTTATTTTTTACTTTATTACCTAGGTAGTCGTTCCCAATCGTTCTGCTTCATGAAGAGCATTGATTCCCCGTACCTTTGGGGAGCAACAGTTCTACGAAAGCAACATTTATTTCTAATTACATTTCTATTCAAGCAATTAATGAATTAATCAAATGTGTGTATGATTATCCTGATTGTTTCAAATTTTCTTTCAAATTTTGAAAATTTTCAAATTAATTATTTTCATTGATTCAATCAACTCAACTATTTTCAGGATGGATGGAGAACCAGTTCAAAAAAAGCCAAAAGCTTCAAAGAAAACAGTCAATTTGGAGGAAACTAGGAAGAAGAAGAAAATTAAGAAGAATATGACCTTGAAGAATGCAAAAGATGATGACGATGACTCAGTAATAGATAGAGAGGATGAGATTGTAGATTTTGATGTAAATGATTTTTAAATATTTCAATTAAGATTGCTATTCTTGTGATGTTAACCGTCTTTTCATTTGAAAATATAATATTAATTTACAAAAACATAATTCTATGTAAATTTAAATTGGAAGTTATTTATTATTGTTCTCCCATACAGATTGATTTCCGTGTATCGTCTTCTTGTAATAATGAATTTATTGTTGTTGAGGCATGTACAGAGGGATTACTAGGTCTACCTACTATCGGAGTGGTCACAGTCGAGGCCCGGGTTCAAATCCCGGCTCGGGCAAGATATTTTTCTCGGGCCACACCATAATCTGACGTGCACTTGCACAAAGGCTATACGCATTCAATGTGAATATAGCCTGTAAGTGTTAGCCTATGAGTATTAGTGAGTAGTCTATAAGTGTATACCTCCATTGGGAGGTATGTACCGGTAGCCTAAGTGGAGTAACCTTGGTGAGTATAGAGGGTAGCTGAAATAATCGGTTCATTCCTATTGAAAATAATAGATTATATTTTATTCGTCAAGAAAAAATATTTTTTAGTGAATAAGTCTTCATAATTGAGATTAAATATGTTAATTAATCATATTTCTGCATTGCTATAAACGATCTGACAACTTTGCGAAGCTGGAAAGGGATAGCGCTATCTGCTATCATATCTGACTGGGAGAACACAGGCGGTGTCATTGGGAGGAGCTGCTTCCTGTCCACTCCCTGTGAATTTTGGGGTACCTTAGGGTTTAATATTGGGGCCAATCCTGTTTATCATAATGATCAATGGCTCAACTCTCCTCTTTGCTGATGATACATTATTGCTGTCTGGTATTGACCTTCAGCAGGTGTTGGAGATGCTAGCCACAGAGAAGAAAGCAATTCCTTATACTTTGTGTGCCAGCGGAGCATCTGCGGTCTTCAACTTCATGGTTCCAGGTCAATCGTTTCCAACTGAATGAGAGCAAGACTCAAAACATTATCTGCAGCTTGTCGTGAAGTCTGCCTCATGATCAGGAACCGGTGAAGCTGCTGGGCTTTATATTGGATTCGAAACTCAGCTGGGCTAGCCACATCCAACAAGTGACTAGGAGACTGTTCCTGTTGCTCAAGCTGAGGGGACAGGTGACCTCCACTTATCTGGTCATGGTGTATCATGGCACTTTTTCAATGCCATATCTCCTATGGTCTACTCATGTGGGGTCATTCAGCCAAGGTTGTGGACATACTGAAGCTACAAAAACGGACTGCTAGGATTATAAATGCAAGCGAACATCATGCACATTGCATGTCCATTTTTCGTAGGCTAGGTATCCTAACAGTAGTCAGCCACTTCCTTCTTCTCTGGCCCGGGTATATTAAAAAGAATCAACAAAATTTGTTGACTCGGACTGATGTACATCACCAGGCATCGAGTGCTGTTTGACATACCCAGAGTGCGCCTCCAGATATCGCGGGTATGCCACAGGAGTGCAGCTCTCCGCCACTTCAACATATTCAACATACTACCTGCAGGAGAGAAGCAGTTGGATACCAGCGATTTGAGAGGGTTGTGACCGGTTTTTTGAGAGCCAGGGCTTATGATATCCAGGAATTTTTAAACGATGACCTGTCTCAAATACTATCTGGCTTATTTGCCAGTACAAAGTCAAAGAACAAGGACTTGGATATCAACTATAGTGAGGTCCAAGTTATAATGGCAGTGTTTGATTAGCAATGGTGTTGCCATCCTTGTCTATCATTCAACAAAGCGTATAGAGCTATCTCTTTCTCGCATTGTTCTGTTGCCAGATCGTCTTTTAACAATGTAGAATTAATTAACAAAATATTCCATCTTAATAATAATTATGAAATTATTTAAAAATATAATCTCTTACTTGATAAGATATAATTGATTATTTTAAACGAGAATGAACCGTTAATATTACACCAATAAACATGAACCAGCTACGGTACCGTCTAAGGGAGGCATTGACAAGACAGAGGATCGGCAACGTCTTTCTCCTATCTTTCTCCACTGCCATTATAACGTGGACATCACTGTGTGATTTTTTCTTGATTGCTGCCATCTTGATAAATAAGTTTTTTTGTTGTTTTGACTTTTATTGTGACAATGACGCCATCGATCCCACAAGTGAGGGTATGCTTTGTCAAATGATGGACAAATGTAGTAACACCAATCTAGTATTACCATCATTATAACGTGGACCTCACCTATATAGGGATGGGGACTCTTGATATGTTTACCTTCTTACTTTACTGGACAAAACTGAAGGTCAAAAATTTTATTTCAAACTTTCCCTTTTTTGAGAACTCATTGTTCCCACAGTAAGGTCCACCTTTCCAATTGCAGTGAAGAAAGAGGACAGCATTGCCAATTATTCTCTGCTCTGCCTTACCACTGCATTCATAGAGAATACCTGATTATATTTTATTTGTCATAAAATTAAATTTTTATAATTTAATAATAAATTTTCATAACTAAGATCATTATTTTATAAATTACGGTACCGTAATTGTATTACTACGTTGTTAAAAATTGATCTATATAGCTACTTTGCAGAGGTGGAAAAGCACTATCTGCTTTGTCGAATGACAGAAAAGGATATAATATATGAAACATCAATGTTAATAAAATACTGCCATCAAGTGGACCTCACCTTGCACTAAAGGCTCCTTTAAGAGTGTTGCATTCAATCTGCAAAAAACTATGAAAGATGTGAAGAAAGTTAAATATTGTCGGAAATTTTGTGAGAAGGCTAGGTCAAATTTGGGTTAGGTTGGTTGAGATGGGTAGAAAGGATGAGGTCTTTTAAGTTGGAGCAAGGAGGATAAAGTATTAGCACGGACTAAGCATATAGTGTATGCATGTATAAGCATGTAGTGTTTCTTTCCTCTGTGGTATTAGTAAAGATAAATTAATATGAGTTGGAGTACCTATTACACCAAGTTTTGGGTTTAAACTATGTTTATAAGCTTTTAATTTCAAATTGGTTCATAGTACAATCCGATCCAATTGTATTTTCAGTTTTGAAGTGAATTAAGCACAATTCAACAAAATAATGCCAACAGAATATAGATATAAACTTAATATGGGTACTCTCAAAGTACACTTAGTTATTTTATGTTAAGTCCATAAGGTGGGCATAAAAACCCCCAGGGACATGTCATGAGAAAACAAACAGAAACAAGTAGGCCAGTCGACCTACTAGTCCAAAAGAAAAACAAATAAAAGCAAGCAGAGGAAAGAAATTAATTAAAAATAGGCGCTTACCAAGCTGCTGTCCAACATGAAAAACTCTCGGAGTGAGTACAAAGGATTATCCAACAATAAGTCTCTCAGGACCCTCCGAAATTTGCCGGCAGGCAGATTCCTAGCCATCACCGGCAGCTTGTTGAAGAGCCTGACAGATAGATGGCCATAGCTCGATCGTGTCCTGCTCAGTCTTTGGTAGGGCTCGTCCAGCCTCTGTCTCCCTCTAGTCTCATGTGAGTGAAAATTCTGCCTTCTTACAAGCTCCCCCACATTTGCATGTGTTCTGCAGAGGGTCTGAAGTACATAGAGGGAGAAGACTGTGAGGATTCTCTCTCTCACAAAGAGGGGACGACAATGGGCAAGACGCTCAGCACCACAAAGGATCCTCAGGGCCCTCTTCTGAATGAGTAACACTCGTGAAACATCTGCGGCTCCACCCCAAAGTGTGAGGCCATACAGGACAATGCTCTGGAAAAAACAGAAATAGCAGACCTTAAGATAAGAAGCAGGAATACAGGATTTCAATTTCCTGAGCATGAAAACCACTCTGCTCAGCCTGCAACAGACAGCCTCAATGTGGTCAGCCCAAGAGAGCTTTCTATCTAGAACGAACCCAAGCAGCTTCACCGGGAAAAAATCATACTCATCCCCATTTCTTAGGCTGAATATGATTGACTGCATTTTATCATCGTTGAGAAGAAAGAGGTTTGCAGGAAGCCAGTCCGCAGCAAACAACCTGGTCTCCAACATCTCGGCCCTCAGTACATCAACTCCATGACCATGATCGTAAAAAGTGGTGTCGTCTGCATAGCAAACAACACTTCTGCCATCCATGCAAGCTACATCGTTTACTGAAATCAAAAATAGAAGTGGCCCCAGGACAGAGCCCTGAGGCACACCACAGTTGACACAGTTACTTATACCAGACAACACACCATTAGCCAGTACAGCCTGCCTGCGGCCCCCCAGGTAGGATTGAATCAATCTAAGAGGGGATCCACTGACCCCATAGTGCTTGAGTTTTCTCAGAAGGATTGAATGATCAAGCGTGTCAAAAGCCTTGCTGAGGTCACATAATGTGAGCCCAGCAAGCTCACGCCTCTCAAGCTCTCATAAATTTTACGCAGAAGGAAATCGACAGCATCCGCAGTCGATCTTCCTTTTCTAAAACCAAACTGGGTGGCCGCAAACAAGCTGCACTGCTCACAATATTCAAGGAGCTGCTCCGCAATCACAATCTCAAAAATTTTCGAGATTATAGGCAGAATAGAAATGGGCCTATAGTTAGATGGGTCAGTTTTATCTCCCTTCTTGAAGACTGGTACTGTCTTTGCAACCTTCAGCTCATCAGGAAAAACGGCCTGTAAGAGACACTGATTAACACAAGCAGTTAAAGGCTCAATAATAGACAGTATGATGTCCTTAATAAATAAGCTAGACATATAATAAATGTCTTTACTTGAAGATTTGCTCAAGCTAGTCACAATCCATAGAACATCCTCACACGTCACAGGGCGCCAGGTCAGGAGCTGAGAGTCTGGAGGGCGAACTGAGGCAGCCAGCAGGTCCACCGCCACTGAGGAGGAAGCTTGGATCCCCCCACGGATCCTATGAATCGAGTCAGTCCAGGTGTCATGCAGATCATCCGCAGAAACAGGAATAGTAGATGGCACTGAAGAACCAGTACTTGCTCTGATAATACTCCAGGCAGCCTTGCACTTATTGGGAGACCGGTCAATAAGTGCAGAGTTGAACTGCAATCTGGCCATCCTAACTGCCTGCTGGTAAGACTTTTTCAGGCCAGAGTAGATTCTCCTCGAAGATGGAAGTCTATCAGCTCGAAATTTCTCATATGCCACAAGCATCAGGTCACGCAAATCAAGCAGTCCATCTGTGACCCAGGCCACTCCATGCCTCTTACTTTGTCCCTGGAGGATCCTCTTTAGAGGAAAACAGCCATTGAAGATGCATAGGAACTCATTGAAGAATGATGTAAAATTCAGCTCAGCACAGGGGTGAACCAACAGCAGGTCCCAGTTGATATTATCCAGGAGCTGGAGGAAACGTTGCTGTCCACACTGTATAATGGGCCTCACCCAAACATGCCGCTGATGCCTCACAGGCTCAGACACCAGACTGGACACCTCAACTGTGCATTCGAGTGCCAGGTGGTCACTGAGGAAAAGGTTTAAGGGAGAGCACCTAATGCAGTCATCAATCCTCAGGGTTGAAGCCACATTATCCAGGCAAGCATCGAGTCTAGTGGGCCGCCAGTTGGCCAGATACATGTCCAAGGATCGAAGGAGATTGATAAAATCTTTAGCCCTGTTATCAGCCTTCAGCAGATCCACATTGAAGTCACCTCCGATCACAACCTCAAAGCTTGGGTTTACCCTGGTAAGTTCAGCAATAAGTTTCTCAAGGGCAAGGAGGAAGTTCTCAAAATTCCCAGCTGGGGAGCGGTATACCAGAACAATATACAGTCTAGCAAGCTCATAAGAAACACAGGCAAATTCATGAGCCTTATCCATGCAATGTGTAGTAACATCAACACGTCATGCAAATAGGGCATGCATATCCACATCAATGAAAATGGCCACACCACAACACTGGTACTCACTTCGACTATGGAAAGCAGCTAACTTATAGTTAGAGATGTTCAAAAGTTTAAGCTCCTCAGGGCACACCGGCACATCCAGTGTTCAGACAAACACAGTATTTTGTACCTTCTGTACCTCACTTCGTGAACCACTCATAAATCGTTTACTTTCAACTCGAGCAATTATCAGTTTTTGATCTGTTGTGTTCGGGTATAAGTGTATAAGATTTTCATATTTTTTGTAAAATTCTAATTTAAAGTAGAGAAATATATCATTCTCATGTATAAAATGACGCGATGCAAGCCACCTATAATTTTCGATATATATTATTATCTTTTATATTAATACTATATCCGGTTCCGTTCTTAATTGGCCTACGTGGGAGGTGGGAGGCTTTCTCTGCCACTTTTGCGTTGTTGTGAATGTGAATGTTGTTTGTTGCTACTTGTCAACACTGTTTGTTTTACTTTTTCATTCGTTGTGTCCAGAATAAAAACCTGCAATTGCATAATTTGCTAGTAAGTGTAAATAATTTATTTTTATGATTCCTTTGGAAATCCTTACTGCATGATAGTTTTGAAACAGTCAATTGAAATTTCATAATGTTGAGAATACTAAAATGTGACTTTGTTACACAAGAAATTATACTGTATGCTATCTCAAATTAAAAAAATATTGAAGTTATAAGCCTAACAAGTATTGAAAAATTGTCTATTTCACCAATGATTACTTTTTTAAATGGAATTTCTTCTTTTAAATGTAGGTTATGCTGACCTTGTGCTTTTATCAGGTTAAAAATAAACAAGTCATATTTGCGACCTAAAAACTACCAGACCTGAGCCAGCCAGGTCACTCGATATTCTTATTATACTAATGTCACTTCATTTCTTTTATTAATTTTATAGAAGGCTTAACATTCTTTAGTTGAGAATCAATGAGGTAGAATAGGAAATTACATGCATGTTTTGTTGCAGAGTTGTGTTATATTTTTGATGTATCAAAGATCAATACTTTTACATTACCTATTCGTCGCTTACGTAACTACAAGGCTAGAACCATCAGGTGATCAGCTGTTCAAAAGCGTACACTTCAACCCGTGTTTACATTGAAAACCCTATGTTGAATGGAATTTTTCGTGAATAAACGTTAATAATTCAACTGATAATCACTCTTTTCGAATAAAGACTTGTTATTTTATTTTTCCAATTCAAATTTTAACCTACATCATAAATTTCAAGGGTAGTAATCATTGAATTATATTAATATTTTTAGTTGTTGGTTAACCAATTTGTAGGTTACTTGTTTCAAGATAGCTTATTCAAATTCAAACTTACTTCTTTTACAAAAGTATCAAGTTTAGCAGAGGCATGGTTTATAAATAAGAATTATGTTATTGAACAAAAATAAATTATAAAAACATTGTTGATAAACTGAATTAGTTTCTTTCTAAACGAATTTAAGTACAATGTATTTACGGTTGCGCTCAACTCTATTCTGGAGTTTAAGACTAAATTCATTATTATTTCAAAACTTCCAAGTAAAAAAGTGTTGATTTTAAATCGTGTAGGATAAATATATATATATACATATACCGTATATATGATTCATGGCTGGCATACATTTAATAGAGAATGAGTTACAATTTATAAAATAGTGTACCCTCGTAGGTCTACAAAATTAACTGTATAGTTTAACACCGTAATTATTTTATTGAAATTATGACATTTACAATCATGAATAATATTTCAATTGAACTACTGTATATACCTATACTTTCTTCAAAGTTTAGAATCATTAAACTGCCAGTAGTGTTTTGGATTACGGTATGTGTTTCCTCTGACCCCAGAACTGTGGGTAATTGATAAAGGAGAAGTTATTGAAGATCGTGCTGTAATTCAAATAGCAGAGCTTCAAAACTGAATGAAGTATGAACATATCAGTTTTTGACATTATATTTTATATTAATATATATTAGGTAGAAGTAAAATGACACTCATTCTTTCACCAATTAATCTATTTACTCACCCGGATAAGTAAGAAAGTCGTGTTTCAGTTGATTCGTTGTTGATTATCCATATTTATTACCAATATTATTACAATGTATTGTATTTTGATAACTTTAAACTGAAAAAGCACATTCTTTTGGTGTAACGACGACCGTTTAGTGCTGGTGTTGTACATTCTCAAGCCAAACAGAAACTCGAAACGGTCGTCGCCACACCAAAAGAATGTGAGTGTTTTTCCCTTTAAAGTTATCAAAATGAAATATAGTTAATGTTCAACCTTCTAGTGGCGCACTAAGACACTACCTCCGTAAACTCGGAGGTGTAGTGACTGAGACCGTAATTGAAAAAAATTTCAAAGACGACCAATACGGTATGCGCTTTTTCAAGAATTGACAGAAAAATGTTGTTCAGTTATAGGGTCTAGAAATTTAAAATAACTAAACCTTATTGACTTCTATATCGCCCAGAATAGGCGATTTTTCTGCTCTTACCAGCGTTTTCTTAGCTTTCAAGAGAAAATTCTTACGTTTGGTTCAAAATTTCAGGTAACTTGAGGTGTATTAGTTATGTAGGCTATTGAAAGGGCTTAGAAGGTGTGCTAGAAATTGGCGTTTCCAGTGTTTATCTGTGTTTTATCAGGATTTTCAAAACCAAATGAGCAGAAAATGTTCAAATTTTATACACATTTTTAGCATATGAAATAACAGTTCAATGAATGAAATGACAAATTTATAGCAACACTGAATTGGGTTATTAATTGCGCTATGATTCCCCTGCCATTTAGCAGATAATCTTAACTCAGCTGGGGGACTCTAGCCTTTGCATGTTAGAAGAGACCATCATGAATATTAATATAATTTGTGCAAGAGCGCGCTTAATTATGCATAACCAAGCGTGCAGACAAGAAACGTACAATATCTGAAAAGAGCAAAAGGAACACTAGCTCACACTGAAAGCGTGCTTGGTTGCGTTCAGTGTAAACAACGTGTTTCAATAGCACTTTTCAAATTTTGTTTTCTGGGTCATGCATGATTCTACGTAAATTTGCACATATCCATTCAATGTGATCATACAATTATTCTCATGTATCAGGATATTATTCATATTATTACTGTTGTGACCAAGAATAAATCTTTCAAGTAGTATCCTACCAGAGCGTCAATAGACATATCATTGGTTCATTAGCGCTATTGAAGAATATGCATAGATTTTTCATGATATGACATGGTCTTACATATGATATAAATATAAAAACTCTGATATCTCACTCTGCAATAAATTATTATTTACACTGTATCGATCAGCCATAACCCATAAAGAATACTTTACTTACTTACCGGCACAGTACTTACTTCCGATGAGTAAGATGTACTGTATTCCTCACGGTCCTGGATCGGGGAATCGTCAAATTTTCAAATTGTGTCAAACTCACTTTGTTAAGAGTAGAAACAGATTAGATAAAAATGATTCATGTAAGTTACTGGATCAGGCTGAATATTGAAATCCTTTACTGAGTAAGCTAGCAGTATTATCATTGATCACATATATTCGTTTATAATAATATTGTTAGAGATACCGTAATGTATGTTCTGTTACCTACACTGCAAAATTTTTCTATTTCAAGCCATTCTTGTTATGATTTGATAAGAATTCTTATTCCAATAGTGACTTATATAATAAAATGAGTAATAGCCTACCAATTTACCTTTTCAAAAAAATTATGTTTAATCTAAAAATTCCTTAAATCTAATAAAGCTATAAATATTAGCATACTACAAAAGCCGTGGTTGTAATTCCTCTCGTAGAAATTGAGCAATACTGTAATCAAAATTGAAAAAACAATAGGTAGGCCTAATTCAAAGCTCAAGCAACTCAACTTTACACTATATTACTATATTTTTTTACAATAATTGAAATACGTGTTTGAATTTGAAAAAGCTAATTTAAAACATGGGTAACCTACAAATTGGTTAACCAATAACTAAGAATATTAAGAGAACTCAATGATTACTACCCTTGAAATTCATGATGAGAGATAAAAATTGTATTGGTAAAATAAAATAACAACCCTTTATTCGAAAAAGTAGTTATCAGTTGAATTATTAACGTTTATTCATGAAAAATTCCATTAGACATAGGGATTTCAATGTAAACACGGGTTGAAGTGTACGCTTTTGAACAGCTGATCGGCTGTATGTACTGGCCATGAGTTGTAGGCCATGACCTATTCTACTGCTTAATTATTCTGTTATGTTGTTAGCAACGGGTTGGGTAGCCAGAGTAGGCACGGAACTGTTGGTGTTCGAATGCAGTGTATACAGATTATGAATAAATTAATTGATAATTAACTGAATTCAGTTTATTTTATAAAAGATTTAACACGTTCAAAATTTATTAATTGAAACTTAAATTTTAAGGTGCAGACATCAGAACATTGTTCATTTAAATAAAAACACCAATCCAAGTATTGATTCAATTGACTTTAATTAATTAATCTGTCTTGAATGATCTTAATTATTTTTCAAATTAATTGATTGGTTTTATTAACTGTATTGATTTAATTTCTGATTCACTTTTTTTCCTAGTTCTGTTACATTTTAGTTCTCAAGATTTTATTCTATTTTATTTTGTATTAGGCTATTAGCAAAAAGGAAAAAATGTTTTTAATTGAATTGGTACCTACTTGATGAATATACATTTATTAGAGGTAAACTTAGAGAGGCCTATAAAAAACCAAATGCATACAAGTAGTTGAAAGGCTGAAATGAATTTTTATGCTGAAGTGTCATATTTTTTATGATTCATGAATTCATTTTTTATTCAATCTATTTCATTATAACATATACAAAACAATACTATCAAAATACTATTTGAATAGCCTACATTCAAAAAGAAGGTTGATATTTTGAAAAATTTAGTTGAGTAGAGAAGTCAAGTGAATTGACGACCTCTACCACTAATTGTTTGATTTGTCTTTAAAATGTTTTGTTTGTATGTTGATTTAGGATGGGTGATTGATTCATCAATGAATTCATTCTCTATTCAATTTATTTTATTATTACATAGTAAGAGCAATACTATCAATATTTGCATACATTTGAAAAAGAAGGTTAATATTTTGAAAAATTTAGTTGAAGTTTGAGAAGTTTTAGAGAAGTGATTTGACCTCTACCAACTATTTGTTTGGTTTGTCAAATGTTGTATTTGTATGTTGATTTAGGATGGGTGACGAGGTGAGAGGTCGTGGACGTGGGCGGGGAAGAGGGGTGAGGCCCCCAGCGGCCGGGGGGCCGCCCGCAGGACCCACACAGCCCAATCAGCCGACAAGGGGCGGAGGGGCTAGAGTGGCCCAGCCGGGGCCAGCACCACAGGCGGGGCTGCCGGGGCGGGCCACCACCAGTCGTGGCAGGCAGCAGGCATCTGGGGGCAGCGATGAGCTCACTTCAGCCATGAGAGGACTCGCTGTCAAACAGGAAGTCACAACCGCTGGCCCTTCAGGTTCTGGTATGTTCACTTTCTAAATTCATCATAACCTACAAAGAATTGCAATTTGACAATAAGTTTTGTAGGGATTAGTGAAATTTTTGGTGCTTTACAATATGAGCTTGCATGCTATTGACACATTTTGTTTAATTTACAGGAGATACAATTGGTAGAGGCGCTTTGCGAGGCACTCGAACCATAGAAAGACCAACGTTCATCCGTACTAAGCCGGATAGTTGCGCAAACAAACAAGGTGAGTCATTTCCTCTCTCTCTCTCGACTATTCATTTACTAGTCATACTTACTCCCTGGGAAATCTATGTCCGTGTCGACATTTTTTGGCCGCAGGTGGATAAATCCTGAGCATCTCCACCAAGGGCCAGACCACTTTAACCGGTTTTCTAAGGCGACAACTCAATCGGCCAATCGGAGAGTTTCCTGTCCTGCCGAATCTGAAAACGTCTAAAAATTGCTTTTATGGGCTAGCCCTATAGGATTTGACTTGCATCATCTTCCATGATGGTCTTGCACGTGGTCTTCCACGATGTTGCCTTCCGGGGGGGTTGTCGCTAACTCTTTCTCAAGTTTGAACCCTTCTTTTTTCAGTTCATGCCAATCCCACCGAATTATTTTAAATTTCAATTCACCCATAATGCCTGGGCTATTGTAGTGGTCCCTGATCTCTTTGTTATTTTTTCTCCTTCATTCTCCTTGTTCGTATGTGGGCCCATATACAAGGGTTAGTGAAAATAATGGAAACATCTTAATATTTCTTTTATAATGATAATTTGATAGTAGGTTTCATTTCTACTCTAATTTCCGAATTAGAAAAATTACTTTTCTTTCAATTTTGGTCAGCCATTTTGGATCGATCCACCATTTTGATTTTTTTTTAATGGGGAAAAATTGTTCTCTTATACATGATGAAAGGTGGTCATGTACAGGTGATCATATAAATCATATCGGCCTACATGATTTCGATACAACATTTGAATAGAAAATATCACTGGAACTTTTTTGTAAAGCCTCAAACACATGGAACCTGCATTTCAAAATTAGTCAAAATTTAGCATGGAATGTGACCTTTAACATAATTTAGAACAGTTCCAAACACCTAACTCACCTTCGGCCACTTATATATTTGATGTGGAGTGCCCCAAATGAGTAAGTTGTTTTGTATTGTGCAGGTGTGACTGGTCAGAAGGTGGTCTGCACAGCCAACTATTTCGCTATCGAAACGAAAGCAGATTGGCACCTGTACCAGTACCGGGTTGACTTCAACCCCGAGGAAGACCGCACCATTATCAAGCGTGGGCTGCTGTCCAATCATCGCGCTCAATTGGGCGGCGGATTTGTATTCGACGGAACCATGTTATTCACCCATCAACGTCTGGCACCTGATGTAAGTTGGCAACAGTTTTGAATTGCTTATTAAATTACACTGCCATTATTGAGCTAGACAATATTGATTTGAAGGTACAACCAGCTTGAATCAGTAACAATAGTATGTTCTCCACTATAATTCAGTTATTGCATTTTGCTTTCAGCCAATGGAACTAGTGTCAAAGAGGAAGCACGATGATCAATTCATAACGATGACTGTGCGCATGGTGGATAAAGACGCCATCAAGTATGGAGATCAAACCTATCTCCAAGTGCTGAACATCGTCGTCAGAAAATGTATTGCCAATTTGGATATGATTCTATTGGGGCGCAACTACTATGATCCAAAAGCTAAAGTGAGTATTCTAATTAAGAGTCAGCATTTATTTCTACTTATTACGTTAATATATTACAGTAAGTTAAACAATTACATATTCATTGTTGAACTACTGCATTAAATTTAATGTAGGGATAAATGGGATTTCTAAATGTTTGTCATCCAGATTAAAAAGATTTTTACGCATTCTTAGGAATTTTATAGATAAGGTAGATTGACCTGGACTGTTTACCTAGAGAAAATATGAAGTAAAATATATAATTGGAAGTATTAGTTCTAGAAAAATACGAGACATGATTGGCAACGTGATCGCTCTGTTAAGCTATTGATAAGTTATTAAGATCCATGCGCCTGCTGCTCCTCTTGATATAATTATTTACAGTGAAAATCTAAAGCTGTAGGTTCACTCATCTGTCAGCATCATTATCAGTTCACATCATTATTGTTGCACGCACAAGCTTGGATGTCATGTGGATACCACCTCAACAAAAGTATAAAGGAGCTTGCTAGGGTTAAAGACAACACGTTGAGTTTATCTGTGATTGTCTCGTAATGTAGATAAGTTGAAGGCGGCACACTACTACCCTTGTGTGAGGAGACTTCAAAACAAAGTCTGAATGGTGAAGATACTAGAGCAAGATATTAGGCGTGCAGAATGTAGAAAGAGCTAACAGGTAGGATTCAAGTCTTCCTACCAAAGGTACCTTGCTTGTAGCCTATGTAGCTTCTAAGTAATTATTATTTTGACAGGTGAATCTGTATAATTTTAACAGTGTATAACACGTCAATTAAATATTTAAACTACATCTATAATAATAATTGTAAAATAGGATTGTAACACCCGAAACTTAACAGTTTATCGTTTGATGAGTCATAACGGTAGATTTTTCAACAAAACCAGCTACATTAGTATTGCAATTTAGAATAATCTACAATGTGTTCTGAAAAGTCAAGTAAATAAGTAGACCTATGCTAGAATTACTTTTGTCAAAAAACCGCGAGAATATGATTTTTTGTTATTAATATTCCTTTGGGTCAATCCCGTAAATATTCATATTCAGATTAGAAAATACTTCAACCCACAATTTTGCATTCAAACAACTTACAGGATTGTTTACATTTTCGTATTTTTATTTTTTTCGTATATGTCTTTCACTATATAATCTTAGCTGTTAATCAACATGGATTTCATATTTTGATGCCAAATAAGTCATCATGATTTATTATTTGGCTGGCTCGCTATTTATATTATGGGTTGCTTGTTGGAGTAAGTGATAATGCGCCGGCCTAATAATCAAGAGAACCCGAGTTCGAATCTCGCCCGGGGCAGAAGTTTTTGACCGTAGCACAATCACATAATTATATACGGCCACCCCGTCTTTCGGAGGAGACGATAAGACGTCGGTCCCCACTACCTAAAAAGTAGTAGTCATCTCTCATCATCCCTCTCATTCATTACCCACGCACAAACCTAAGAGCTTATGTGGGCATCACCCTCAGTATTATTATTATTAATTATTACTTTACAGATAACAATTCCTGAATTCAGCCTTGAGTTGTGGCCTGGATATCTAACTTCGATGCGCCAACATGAACATTCTTTCCTACTTTGTGTGGAAATAATCCACAAAGTGCTGCGTAAAGATACGGCTTATGACCTGCTGAATTCAGCCCAGCAGAGAGACTCCGCAACTACCAGGTAATTATCATTCATCCAAATAGGCTTTGGTTTTTAGCTGCAAGTTTGATGAATTGTATTTGGAGTATGCATAAGTTGGGTCGCAGAATACCACCAGCCCTGAAAACCTGCACAACCAAAAAAAAGGGACAAATTGGGGTATTTCGTCAAACTGGGACGACGACAAACTAGGTCTTTTTCTCGTTCCAGCTTGTCGCTTCACGCACACAAGCTTGGTTTACTCGCGGAAATCCACCACCCCTGGCCGAAAAATTCTATTGATCAAACGTTGACAAAGTTTTCCAACTCGCCGAAAGTGGCATCTTTCTACATAGATTTAAAATATAATTATTAATATAATAAGCATTCTATTTCAATATAATATTAACATTTTGTATAAGTGATGAATAGTATTACATTTTATTCATCATATTCAACTATCAATTCCGAGTAACTGGTCAAGCAGTCAACGGTTCGGTCAATAGAATTTTTCAGTTGAGTAGAGCCAGTATGAGGATCATTAATAATATTAGAAGTAACCTATAAAATAGATAACGCAAATTCACCACCTTCCCTGATCTGAGCACCTAGCCTATAAATATCTTGGTTTTGTTTTCAATAGTTAGACATTCAGACTTATACACCACGAACACATGCCTTATGCTTTTCATCAGCTAATGCCATGCTCATTATATCTGTATTTCTAAAGAAAGACAGTGAACAGAACGGGTGAACTATTTTTGTCCAAATCTCAGCTTTTTCATTCAGATTATTGACTATACCTTGACTAATTAAAGTATTTTACCAATAGCCTAGTTTATTATTCATACGGTAATAATTATGGGAAAAGCAATTGCAAGTTAAGTTTAGCTCTTGTCCGTTTTTTATCTAGTTTGTAATTCAAATCTACTTCAGATTGAATGACAATAAATAAGTCAAATTTTTAAATTGACATCAATTTTGAGAAATTTCTTTTTTTAAATAGTTTTCAAAATACTGTCATTCTGCTCCTATATTATATCCCATGCCAGCTAATCTTCGTTGTTGTAGTTAGAGCTTCATTTTTATACTTGAAATCACGAATAAACAATAAAAATAGAATCTTAGGCTTTCAAATTATTCAGCCTTTAACCAATTAGGAAAGCATAGGCCTACTCTTGTATGATTAGCCATATTCATGTTATTACTGTAATAGGCTCATTTAATTATTAGTTTAGCAATGAAAACAGCATTGTGTAAATTATCAATCGTTTTTAATTTAGAACATGTTAACATCGCAAAAGCTCAATTTGTCATTAAAGTTTAGTAGAATAATGTTTCTGGCACTTGCCAGTGCTCCATGCTCGACTAGAGCTGGATTACGCACTACGCTAGGGAGCGCTAGAAGTGGTATGGTGACCGCGTTGGTCCCCCCCTCATCACCAAGTATTATCACATCGATTGATACCTGATTATTGATGACATCTGTTGACTGTTGGTACTCTGAAGGTGGCCAGTAACAAGGACAAGTGTGTTGAACATGCTTGGACACACATACTCGTCATACATGTTATGCCATCAGCCAAAGGCTTCGGACAAACTTTTTGGAGGTCAAGTTTTGGTATCTTCGATTTCAGTATACCCTTGACAACTATATTATTTATTGTAAAACTGTTTTTTATGTAATGAAAGAATATTTTATATTTGATGATACAAGAAAAACATTAATCTAAGCCTGCTGCAGCTCGTCTATTAGTTGAATCAAAAAAAGAAAAATGTTTTAGTGGTGGAATATTATCACATGATGAATAATATATATATATATATTTTTTTTTAATTTATTTCTTTCCAAAACATACATGAAAAAGTCAAAAACTAAAAACTAACTTAAAGCTAAAGAGAAATTAGTGACTGTATAAAATTCATTTTTTACAGTAAACTCGTTTATACTGTAGCATGCTAAATCCATCAAATATGCTCTCAGCAATTCCTTAAATTCTGATCTATCAGGTTCATGTCTTATGCAACCTGGGAGACAACCAATAAATTTTATTCCCATGTACGTTGGACTTTGTTTATATTTTTCCTTATTGTGTTTCTTTATTGTAAAATTATTTTTATTTCTTGTGTTGTAATTATGTATATCTACTTGCCGTGGGAATCTAGATTCGTTAGTTTTTATATATAATATTGTCCTATAAATGTACAAGCTGTACACCGTCATGAACTTTAACTTACTGAAGAATGGCTTGCATGATTGCTCTCTATCAAGATTTAGAATTATTCTTATTGCTTCTTTTTGTAATAGGAGTATTTTATTTAAGTTTTAGATGCTTGTTCCTCCATATGTTTCAATTCTTTGTTTTATAAATAATATAAAACAAACATCAAAATATTCTTTGATGTCATTTTCGATATAACTGCATGCTTTGGTTGCAGGACATATTCAGAAATGAAATGATCGGTCAAGTGGTATTGACCGATTATGGTAACACCGCCACTTACAAAGTGGATGACGTGGATTTCACCTCAAACCCTGACACCCCTTTCGACATGAAAGGAGTCAAGACTACCTACCGCGACTACTACTACTCGGTAAGTCTTGTTATTCTACCATCCTCATTTTCCCACCATAATCAATTACATTATTTCCCCAGAAGCTTTCTTCTGTTTGAAAGTTGAGATTTTCTGTTTTCTATGTAGTTAGTCTGTTTCCATGATATTTACTGACTAACTGTAGCAGGTTCAACTGTATCCAGTTATTTTCAGTTTATTGAGTTGAACGACTTGTTGGAATGTTGGTCTTGTTTTCCGTACAGTGCCGTTGACAACAAGTAAAATCATACGGGATGTAAAAATACCGTAATGCTAAATAAGCCCTGGTGTCTAAATGGATCGTAACTACCGGCTGAGGGCCTCAAGACTTGAACGCTACATATTCATTTGGTCTTTATTTAAGGATAGCAGCAGAGCAGTATAGCAAAATAGTACTGTAGAATAGAATAGTCATGGATAGAGTGAGGGTAGAGCCGATTGTGTGATGAAAGTTGTCGACATTTGTAATTGAGTTTTGGATGTATGATTTGTGATTTCAGAAATACGGTTTGAAAATTAAAGATTGCAGACAGCCGCTGTTGGTGTCGAGGCCGAAGGCGAGAGACGAGCGTGGCGGCCGCGATACTCCCATCTTTCTGGTGCCTGAGCTCTGCCGCATGACTGGCATCACCGACGAAATGAGGTACAACCTTTTTTATTAGGGGTCTAATCACAATACTTTGTAATAGGACCACCTTCATAGTTTATTTATTACCTATTTCATCTACCTTCTATTGTATTTTATCATGAAGTTTAATTTTTCATGGTATACTTTCATGATAAGTTTCATTCCACATGGATGCAAATAACAACTCAGTTTGCTAATGTGATCTAGTATAGTGTTGATGGCTAAATATGTACAATATTATTTTCTTCAATATTTGTAATGATTAATACTGATGCGTAACTGTAAACAATTATTTATTTCTCAAGTTTCATTTAATTTTATATTGTCTATTTTTGTAAAAGTTACCATAGGCAACAGCCTTGTAACAGTTATCAATAAATATCTTATCTTAACCAATCGATAGGTCAGACTCCTAGGGAGGGCGACACTGTAGTATAACAATGGCTTCATGAAACACGTTGCCTCGATGTGAATCGCATCCAAATATTCAGGCCAAATATACAATCATCTTTATCTATCTATCTATCTTTCCTACATACAACTGGAAACTTGAGTTTTAGTGGTAGCAATAGTAGTACTATTTGCTATTTCCATTTCGTAGTTCTAATTCTACAAAACTTCTCAAAGTCAAGTACCTCACAAATTATGGCTGCAAATTAATAATACGACTCTCACAGTATCTCTAACTACGTGTTAAAATAGAAATAACAACTGTTAGAATGTAATTTCCTCTTTGAACTGTATAATTAGTGAAATGAAGAAGAGTGAGATGTTTTTAGAGTTGTTGTTGAATTGCATTGCTTGGTGTATTTGGACAGAAACAACCAGAACCTGATGCGCGCGATGGCAGACAGAACCAGGATGGACTCTCGCACTCGCCAAGAGAGACTAATGGTCTTCCAGAAGAGATTCACTCAGACTCCCAAGGTAACTTCAAACCTAATGTTCTTGAAACCTAGATCATTTCTCTACTCTATCTCTACATTATGGAACGTAGATTACACATTTCTTCAATAACTACTATTGGCAGCTTAATAACCACTATCCTGTAACAGTTTTCGTAGTGAAATATCAAAATCATCTAACGAAATACCAGACGGTGATTCGTCATATCTTTGTAAATGTTGTGAAAGAAAGAAAGGCCCGATTTCACCAAAACGATAGTAGTAGGTTTTTTTTTAATTTATTTTTTTAAGTAAATACTGTATTGTAATTTTAAAAATATATAAATTTATTTCTCAATTCTATAGCTCAATTTTTATTAAGTGTTTCTTTAAATTCAACATGATTGGCAAAACTTCCATTAGCGATCAACCAAAGAAAATAGTCAAATAGCTCAATTTAGGTTGCACAATATTTTGACGCCGGTCCCTAGATTGTCAATATCATTGACAATTTTGGTTTGTAGTCGTTAAGCAGCTTAAATTCAAATTTATTTCAAAATTCCTGTTTTTTATTAAATCCTCACGTAAAATAAATCACTGTTCGAGGCTTTGTGCGGTATTCAAATAAATCGATCAATCTCAGATAATTTGAATACATGGGGATCATTTAATTTGGTCATCTTCATTATTCAAATCAAATCGTCCAATATGTGATGATGATGGTGACTCATCACTCGTCACATTTGTGACAATGATGAAGGCTTAGGTATTTTTGGCTGATTTTTCATCTTATTCTAATTAATTTTTGTGAATTAGATTGTCTCACAAAGATTATTTATAATACCTATATTTTGTTAGAAAAAAGTTTATTTTATTTCATTATTCTCTATTAGGTCTCAATGTTAAAACTCTGTTAATGGCTCTGTTTAATATAGACTTTAGCCTATTTTTCAATTGAAGTCTTGACTATTTAGAACAGATTGGAGCAGCATTTAATTTGATTGCGTTGTTTCAGAATGCGGAGGAGCTTAAGAATTGGAATCTGAGTCTATCGAAGAATTTGGTGTCTATGAACTCGAGAATTCTGCCACCAGAGAGAGTGCTGTTTGGTGGTGGAAACGCAGTGACTTTGGAACGCGGCCCAGACTGGACGAACAATTTCAGAAACTGTAGTCTGCTGGCCACATCGGCCATCTCGAATTGGGTGGTGGTTGGCCTGAGCAACGCCCAAAGGGACATCCAGGAGTTTGTCTCGCTGCTGCAGAAGTCAGCCCGAGGAATGGGCCTGCGCATTGACCAGCCCCAATGGTCAGTAATCATTGCTTTATTGGTTTCGTAACTATGATGTTTTTTGGATGGAATTTGTCCCAGTCATGTCAGAAGCCTGAAATTACGTTGGTGGACCTGAATCCTGAAGAACTCAAACAGATCTCTCTCTACAGGTCACATTATATTCATTTTTTACAAGTGAATTGAATAGTGAACGACTTGATTTCCAGGCTGTCGCTTTTGTTGTTTATACGTCGGCATTCGTTCATTTGATTCAGATTGTTCAACTTGAATAAACATAAATTATTTCATTTTTATCTTGATAGGACATGAAAGTAACTAGAGCTGTGATTGATGGTTTCAGGATGAACTTGGACGACGACAGAGTGAACTCGTGCGTGGGAGTGCTGGACAGAGTGCTGTCTCGAGACTTGCCGCAGATCATTCTTTTTCCAGTTTCCAACAATCGCGCTGACCGTTACAGTGCCATCAAGCGCAAGACTTATGTCGACAGGGCAGGTCAGTTCAAAAAACTCAGCTCTACAAGTATTTTAGGTTAAAACTGATAAAGGAAAGTGATAAACGTATGTTAAAGAGTTCTTGGAAATCGCACTAGCCTAATCTTGCAGTTTACTTCCTTCAGTGCTACATTTTTCTGACTATTCCAATATATTATGATTCTTATATATATTCAATTCAGTCAAATCTTTTTCAACAAATAATTGGCAGCTGGAGGAGAACATATTTGCGAACGTTAACTAGTGTTGTCAGCCACTTTAATATTCAGTTGCATAAACTAGTTTCGAAAGGACCCGTTTTTCTTGGTGAGACAAGTTGAAAAATCTGTAGTAAGAATACTAATAAGTGTACTCAATTTAGTACAATCTAATATGGTGTGTATATTTGTTGTGTGCAGTGCCGAGTCAGGTGGTTGCGTTGAGGACACTGCGCAAGAAGGGCCTGATGTCGATTGCCACCAAAGTGGCCATTCAAATGTCGTGCAAAATCGGTGGTTCGCCGTGGTCGGTGGACATCCCGATCAAGAGCACAATGGTGATCGGATATGATGTGTGCCACGACGCAAAGCAGAAGACAAAGTCGTACGGCGCACTGGTGGCCTCGCTGAACGCATCGTGGTCGCGCTATTACAGCAGCGTCACCCACCATCAGCACGGTGAGGAGATCTTCAAGGATCTCCCAATGAACATTATCAAAGCTATCACCAAGTACCAGCAGCACAACGAAAATCAGCTGCCGAACCGACTTCTCATCTACCGCGACGGAGTGGGCGAAGGCCAGGTGAACAAGGTCTTCAGTCGTGAAGTGGAGGATGTTGTCGTAAGTACATTATCTTGATAATCAGGCAAATATGAACTTCTAAAATACACATTGCAGTGTTGATTTAAAAGCTCTTTCAAAATAATATTCCTAATAATAATATTACCAATGTAGGCTATTAATATAACTCTGAGGTAACGTTTCAAAATAGTAAAACAAATTGAACCACTCACACCTAAAATCTCTTGTTTGATTCGAATCTGAGATTTGTATGATCGATGCGTGAGATAGTGCATTCACAACTGATTTCTGAAGGCAAGCATCTATAGACTGTTTATTTTATCTTATAGAAATGAAACTCGATTCTTATAATCAAGCGATTATATTCTCACTTTTAGAACTTTTTCAAGGACATGTGTAATGAGTTCATCCTTTTCATATTCAATTGCAAATTCACAAACTAGATGTTTAGAGCTTATGTAGAAATTTGAATTCAAAACTATATTTCCGAGGGCAAGGTGTGCATTATTTTGTTGTAAATTCATTCGCTCCACCTCTTGATTCATCAGAAAACTCAAGATCCTTTGAAACTGATACAAGTCAAATCTATTAATTTTCAGTATAAATACATTAATATATAATTATTATCTAATTTATTGGTTTTTGATTTTGTACCTTGTGTACTTAAATGTTCATTATTTTTGTAATTTCTAATTATTACTAACCCGTTTAATAATATGAATCAAATTGCTTATGTTGTTGAAAAGGGAACTATAGAAGAATTTGAGGAAACGTTGTCTTAGAATTAACGTTCTCATCGATGTTATCTATATTGATTGTTAGATAAGATGATGGAAAAGTTTTGATTTGATATGAATTAGCCTATGATTTGTTCACTACATTTTATTGAAGAATAAGTGCCTGTTGCACAAAAGCCGATTAAATTTTAACTTATTCAACGATTAATTTATTTTTATTGAAGAATAAGTGCCTGTTGCACAAAAGCCGATTAAATTTCAACTTATTCAACGATTAATTTCACTTAAAGAAGCCTTCTTTTCAAAAAAAGCCTTCTCTGATTGGTTCTCGTGAAATTGTCACGATTAAAATTTGACCGGCTTCTATACAACCGGTTCTAAGTGTTTTAATTTTCGTCGATAACTCAGTAATTTGATGGTATTTGTGTTTGTGCAGAACGCTTTGCAGGCTACGTACGGTGAGCAGGCGCCGAAGATGGCGTTCATAATAGTGACGAAGAGGCTGAACTCTCGCATTTTCCTGGGCAACGAGAACCCACCAGCGGGGACTGTGGTGGATGATGTGATCACCTGCCCGGAGAAGTATGACTTCTTCTTGATTCCACAGTCGGTGCGCCAGGGCACGGTCAGCCCCGCCGGGTACAACGTCATCTATGACAAGTCGGGACTCTCTGCTGATCACATGCAGCGCATAACTTACAAGTTGTGCCATCTGTACTTCAATTGGTCGGGCACAGTTCGTGTACCGGCTCCCTGCCAATATGCTCACAAACTGGCCTTCCTGTGCAGTCAAAATCTGCACGGAATCCCTAATGAAGACTTGAGCGATCTCCTCTACTTTTTGTAGACGAGACTACAAAAAGTAGTACATGTCACTCTTCCAAAGACTGTCTTTTTCGTAAGATTGAACGAGTACCACCACTATACGGACCAAATAAACGCGACCGAATCCCAGTTTTTAGTTTTATGTTATAACAGAACGCACGGTCTTTTATGGGGTAGGCTATACCAGACTAGTCTAGACTCTTGTCTGCGCCAAAACTAGTCATCTTGGGCAGACTAACAGGGTAGACTAGACTCGTCCCATAGTCTGTCCCATACAGGCCGTGCATTCTGTAACTATCAAATAAGCGCAAAAAGTTAATTCGGTTCGTATAAATCTCAAGGAATGATAGGAGGAGTGAGTGATAATTGATTCAAACATATGTTGTATGTTGTGATACCACAAATGTGCCTTGATCGCACTCATACGTGAGTGTTTATCAAATACCCTATAAGTGTCATTGTTTTTCATTGCTTATCTTTAATCAACAGATTTTATACTTGCTTTATAATATTGCTTTACAGCAACATTCCTTTAGAATTGTTTTTATTGTAGAAGAATATTTTCAAATAGAAAATAAGTTGCTGGTTGGAAATAATCGAAAAAATTGTAAGATTTGCTTATGAAAAACTGTAAGATCTACAGTAATGTATAATGGCATGCCTTCAGTTTAAAAGCCAGTTGTGTTCTTCATATTGAAGAGGAATATTTTTATACTCTATCAAACACTTGATAGAAACTACTGTTTTTTTTTCTTGAATCACTACTTTTTGAATATCTACTTCTATAGGAGTTAGTCGATTATTTACAATACGTGATGGGAATCCTATTTGTGCTCTCTGAGGTACTTATTAGCAGAAGTATTGTTATTAGATTTGAGTAGATATATTAGCAGAAGCAGAATATATCAAATCTTCATTTGATTGTTGGATTTGTGATCTTCAAATGATCTCTTCCTCAAGTTTAAGATTGAAAGACCTAAATATTTTATCGTATTCGTTCAAATTTGATTTGAGAAGAGGATTATTCACTATGAAAAGTATGTTCAATTTCTCTTAAAGCTATGAGTAATAGCTGTTTCTTATTATTATTTCTATTTATAAGTTTTATAATTTTCCATTTTTTCTATGTGTACCATTTCCATTTTTTTGCTATGATCTAATACAAAGAAAAATCAATAAAAAATTTGGAAAAATTTTTTGTACATTATTTAGTGACTACTATCACAAGAAAAATCACTTTAATATTTATTTAATTCGCGTTCACTACTAAAGGACGGAATTTATGAACTATTTTTTCGAGCAGTAATCACACGCCATGTTGGTATGGCTCTTGAATACTAACGATCTATTTGATATAAGTAATTTGAAGTGCCGTTAGAACCAAGGTAATTGAAATTCAATATTGTATTTCAATCACCTTCGTTAGAACTGGGTGAGCTGGATATGATAAAAATTACCCATACCTTTATTTGTAGGCTAACTTTCTCGCCGACACTACAGGACGTAAACAGAGAGTATAGAATTACATGTTATTGATACATTCTATCCTCACTGGACGTAAAGCACTTTGATTGTTGATACATCAACCAATCGAAGAAAAAGGAGTACCACAAGGATCTGTCCTTGGACCTTTGCTGATTTTGGTATGTTTTTACTTTCCTTGCCCTATTACCATAGGTAAGGAAAGTATTGCTTTCCGAAAAAATTAAGGTACCCCAATTTCTAAATTTCTATACGTTTCAAGGTCCCCTGAGTCCAAAAAAGTGGTTTTTGGGTATTGGTCTGTATGTGTGTATGTGTATGTGCGTCTGTGTAGGCTACACGATATCTCATCTCCCAATTAACGGAATGACTTGAAATTTGGAACTTAAGGTCCTTACGATATCCGACACGAACAATTTCGATCTGATGCAATTCAAAATGGCGAAAATGTTGTCAAAAACAGGGTTTTTTGCAATTTTCTCGAAAACCGCTCCAACGATTTTGATCAAATTCATACCTTAAATAGTCATCGATAAGCTCTATCAACTGCCACAAGTCCCATATCTGTAAAAATTTCAGGAGCTTCGCCCCATCAATGCAGATAGATTCCCAATTATCAGGCTTCAGATACAATTGAAACGAAAAAAATCAAGTGGAGTAGATTGAGCATGAAAATCTCTACAATTAATGTTCAGTAACATTTTCACCTAAAATTGAAAATAAGCTTTAAATTCGAGAAAATGTGATTATTCAATTGCAAATTATTGTTGATTCTATTAAATCATTCACTATGAAGAGATAGCAGACCTCATGTGTGTCTCCAGCGTTATTGCCCTGTCACCAGCTGGCTCAAATCTTTGAATAGTAGACTTGAGATGCGCGGGAACACTAGCGTCAGGTGATCAATTTTCATAACTGCAAGGAAAGTTGTGTGAGTGCGCCACACCAGATTTTTTTTGATTTACCAAAGAAAACAACAGATTTGAAATTAATTATGTATACAGATGACAGAACTCGTATGGTATCAAACGCTAATCAGATCACACTGGTAAATCAATTGAAGAATACACTAATAGCAATCAACAATTGGTTCAAATTAAATAGACTTTCCTTGAATTATAGTACAACACGCCCTATACAATTCCGTTCCATACGTAATCAAATAGGGATTATTGAATGTCACTTCTCAACCATTGAAAATAGCCTCCCACTCTCCTCCTCAACTAAATTCTTGGGACTTTAAATTGACCAGACCTTTTCCTGAAGGAGCCCATTCAAAACTTGGTGAAAGAATTGAACGAAGCCTACTTTGTAATTCTAATTATTCCCACTCACTTGACAGAAAAACATTGACCTTGTACTGTGCATATCCTTTACTCCTATTTTAGCTATGGTGCTTTATTTTATAAATGTTAAAGGCTATATAATATAATCGAATAAGTGGAAATATGAGTTTGATCATAATGAATGTAATGTTAGAAAGTTGTCTTTTTTCGTTTAATAATTATTAATTCATTAGCATTTGAATAAATGCAATACCTCAGTAAATAATTTCCATCAGTAGACATAGAAAGGCTTCTTATCTTCGAAAGAAAGGTTTTTCGGGGGACATTGGACCCTGTTTGCCAAAATGCAATTTGTATAAGGAGAAAAAGTAGCGAAATCGAGCGCTTCCTGGGGAGTGAAAACATTGTCAGATTTATCGAAACTGGCAGGATTTGGTGAATGGGATACCTTAGTGAGAATGGGTGATGAAAGGATTGCAAAAAATTTATATGGAGAGAAAGAATATACAATAGAAGAAGAAAAAGTGGCCAAGGATTGGATGGACAGATGATGTGGAGCGGAATTTGAGAACGCTTTGAGTTTGCAACTGGAAAAGGCAGGAAGAGGATCGGGTGCCTAAGGGTTGTGATAATAATTAGGTGCGGTAGGTCAAGTATGTAATAATTTGGTAGGTAGGTAGGTAGATGAATACCATAAATTTCGCGGATATTGTTGGTAGAATAAGAAAATGTTATTTGAAATGTTAATTTTACAATTTTCAAAAAAAAAATGCTCAAAATTACTCTGTTATTTTTTGAAAGTTGAACAACTTTCTCAAAAATTTATATTTTATTAAGGGAAAATGCATAAATACAAATATATCCTCGACATTTTATGAATTTATCTGTTACCAAAATTTAAATGATCGGTTTCAAAAATTTCAAATTTTGGCGCGCTCATATCTCAAAAAATGATACAGAACTGTAATCAGAAAAGAAAAGTTTATCAGGAAAACATTTTTTTCTGAGAAACTTTTTTATTCTGATGATAGTATCCAAAATTCCAAATCGAAAAACTTGCAAAATATCACCAGTAAAAAGTTTTCAATACCCAGTTACAGCCTTATCTCATTATGTAAATAGCCAGTCTTCATTTATTTTATGCGAACTTTCTAACATTACATTTATTTATGATCTTACTCATATTTCCACTTATATACTCGATTATATTATGTAGACTGAAGCATAAATATAATTAGAATGACAACATTCCTTGTTTTGTTTCTAGGTAAAAGTAAATTCGTATGGCTTTTGTTGGTGGGGAGTCCCTTGCGGGAAGGTCCCACCGCCTGAATATATAATTTAAGCCGTCAATGGGCCTTACGACTGTCATACTTCAGCCGGGACCGATAGTTTAACGTGCCCATTCGAGAAAATGTGATTATTCAATTGCAAATTACTGTTGATTCTATTAAATCATTCACTATGAAGAGATAGCAGACCTCATGTGTGTCTCCAGCGTTATTACCCTGTCACCAGCTGGCTCAAATCTTTGAATAGTAGACTTGAGATGCGCGGGAACACTAGCGTCAGGTGATCAATTTTCATAACTGCAAGGAAAGTTGTGTGAGTGCGCCACACCAGATTTTTTTTGATTTACGGTACCAAAGAAAACAACAGATTTGAAATTAATTATGTATACAGATGACAGAACTCGTATGGTATCAAACGCTAATCAGATCACACTGGTAAATCAATTGAAGAATACACTAATAGCAATCAACAATTGGTTCAAATTAAATAGACTTTCCTTGAATTATAGTACAACACGCCCTATACAATTCCGTTCCATACGTAATCAAATAGGGATTATTGAATGTCACTTCTCAACCATTGAAAATAGCCTCCCACTCTCCTCCTCAACTAAATTCTTGGGACTTTAAATTGACCAGACCTTTTCCTGAAGGAGCCCATTCAAAACTTGGTGAAAGAATTGAACGAAGCCTACTTTGTAATTCTAATTATTCCCACTCACTTGACAGAAAAACATTGACCTTGTACTGTGCATATCCTTTACTCCTATTTTAGCTATGGTGCTTTATTTTATAAATGTTAAAGGCTATATAATATAATCGAATAAGTGGAAATATGAGTTTGATCATAAATGAATGTAATGTTAGAAAGTTGTCTTTTTTCGTTTAATAATTATTAATTCATTAGCATTTGAATAAATGCAATACCTCAGTAAATAATTTCCATCAGTAGACATAGAAAGGCTTCTTATCTTCGAAAGAAAGGTTTTTCGGGGGACATTGGACCCTGTTTGCCAAAATGCAATTTGTATAAGGAGAAAAAGTAGCGAAATCGAGCGCTTCCTGGGGAGTGAAAACATTGTCAGATTTATCGAAACTGGCAGGATTTGGTGAATGGGATACCTTAGTGAGAATGGGTGATGAAAGGATTGCAAAAAATTTATATGGAGAGAAAGAATATACAATAGAAGAAGAAAAAGTGGCCAAGGATTGGATGGACAGATGATGTGGAGCGGAATTTGAGAACGCTTTGAGTTTGCAACTGGAAAAGGCAGGAAGAGGATCGGGTGCCTAAGGGTTGTGATAATAATTAGGTGCGGTAGGTCAAGTATGTAATAATTTGGTAGGTAGGTAGGTAGATGAATACCATAAATTTCGCGGATATTGTTGGTAGAATAAGAAAATGTTATTTGAAATGTTAATTTTACAATTTTCAAAAAAAAATGCTCAAAATTACTCTGTTATTTTTTGAAAGTTGAACAACTTTCTCAAAAATTTATATTTTATTAAGGGAAAATGCATAAATACAAATATATCCTCGACATTTTATGAATTTATCTGTTACCAAAATTTAAATGATCGGTTTCAAAAATTTCATATTTTGGCGCGCTCATATCTCAAAAAATGATACAGAACTGTAATCAGAAAAGAAAAGTTTATCAGGAAAACATTTTTTTCTGAGAAACTTTTTATTCTGATGATAGTATCCAAAATTCCAAATCGAAAAACTTGCAAAATATCACCAGTAAAAAGTTTTCAATACCCAGTTACAGCCTTATCTCATTATGTAAATAGCCAGTCTTCATTTATTTTATGCGAACTTTCTAACATTACATTTATTTATGATCTTACTCATATTTCCACTTATATACTCGATTATATTATGTAGACTGAAGCATAAATATAATTAGAATGACAACATTCCTTGTTTTGTTTCTAGGTAAAAGTAAATTCGTATGGCTTTTGTTGGTGGGGAGTCCCTTGCGGGAAGGTCCCACCGCCTGAATATATAATTTAAGCCGTCAATGGGCCTTACGACTGTCATACTTCAGCCGGGACCGATAGTTTAACGTGCCCATCCGATAACACGGGAGTGATCTGGTTAAAAAACTTTTGGTATTGAGAGGGTTTCTATGCTGCTACGCAAGCACTCTATCCACTAGACCACGGATCACTCATGTTTCTCTAGGTATTCTTGTCACATTTGAATACGATACTGTACATTCAAAATAATTTGTCAATTGAGGCAGAAAACGACCATTGATCACAGTCATTATGAATCAATCTCAGTGAACCTGAGAGGGAAAAAGTTTGAAGCCCGAGGCAAAGCCGAGGGCAACAATTTTCCTGAGGGAGAAAAATTATTTTTCGCTCGTGATGTACACAACATTTTTCCTCCATCTACATTTTTTTATAGAAACTGCAAATAAAATCATTTTAAAAACTTACGTATTGGTGACAATGTTTCCTAACAACATAACCTAAAATCTAAAACCTAAAAACCGGTCGGCTGATTGGCACTGCCGATTGCGCTATCTATCGGCAAAAGTTGTAACAATTATATCAGCTGAGCGGCTACCAAAAATGGCTGACTCCAGATCACGCGTTTCAGATTTGAATTGCAGATCGAAAATATTTGTTGGCTGGTATTTTGAATAGAATAAAATATTTTTAAAATTGTTTACATTTTTATCGTCTACAAAATAAGAATATAATATCATACAAAAATAAAAATATTATTTCATGAGTTGTTCAAATTTCTTATTGTGGTATTGAATTCAGTTGACTCAATGACAGACACCTCTATTACGCTTTCTCATCTGAGCTTAGACCTTCTAACCTATTACAATGTGAGTTTTTGAATCATGAAGACCATCCTGAAAAAAGAACCCAGGTACCCCACGTCGCTGCTTTTCTCGGACTTCCCTGTGTTAAATTTAAGACAGCTATTTATTAAAACAATTCTTACATATATTAGGAAACATAAAATAGAACTTCTTGCCAACATACAGCACAATTACCATACTAGACTAAGAAATAACCATGGCTATTCTATCCCCAGATTAATGCATGGAATAGAACTTAAATCACCGTTTTACTTAGCTCAAATTATCTATAGGAATTTGCCGGAAGACATGAGGGAGGCCGAGGGTTGCAGCGATGTGGTGTATAAAAGGAGGTTGGTGGGGTGGCTCTTTGGCTTGGGCTGGAATGGAGCTGAACAACTTCTTCTTTCACCCTACACGTAGCATCCCAGCATTGATTATATACTAATATTACATTTGCATCACCGCTTGTCTTGATCCCTTTGCTCTTTCACTTTTCTGTATCTTACTTTTATGATCACTCTGCGCTAACAAACAAAAACAAAATGTTTTGTCTTGTTTTTTCTCCTCTGATGTAGACAAAATGATATCTTATTAATTAAGTATGTTTGTAGTATATTATTATTTGATGAGATACATATTACTCTTACTTGATAAGAACTCTCCCTCAACCACAGACGAACAGTCTTTTTGGGGGAATTCCACTCTATATGTATTATGGTAATAGTGTATAATATGTAAAAAAAAATCTTTAATAACCTGTTTGAAATATTGTAAAAACAATGAAATGTATGCACTTTTACATATTCTTTTAATGTACCAAATGTGGAAATAAACTGATTTGATTTGATTTGAATTAGAGATGCTTCCTATGTTATTTAAATGGAGTCACTTTTACTCCCTAGGGAGTTTTTCAGTTTTTTACTACCGAGAGCGAAAAAGTGACACTTTAGTATTATGTTTCAGGGAGTAAAGTAAGTACTTTAGACAGTAGCTGGAGGAAATAGTTATTTGTATATCTAGAGTGAAAAGTGCTGTTTTTTCTCCCTGAGGGAAAAGTTTGAAGCCCGAGGCGAAGCCGAGGGCAACAATTTTCCTGAGGGAGAAAAAACATTTTTCACTCGTGATATACACAACATTTTTCCTCCACCTACATTTTTATAAAAACTGCAAATAAAATAATTTTCAAAAACGTAGTATGTGACCAAACAATGTGTTACAACATAATCTAAAAAGTAAACAGAAACAGCTGACTTGTAATCACAGTTCTCCTCCGACAGCACTATCTGTCGGCTAAAGTTGTAACAACAATGACAGCCACAACTACAGCTATGATGAAGTTTCCGTTTCAAATTTGATTAGTTAATAAGTAGTATTCGTTGGCTGGTATTTTGAATAACATGGATTAAAAGAAAAAAATATAATTTTTTTCTAGTATAGTGATATGAAGTTTGTAATAATAATTTCAGCATACAAACATAAATTTTATATATCGATCAAATGTCTGGTTGAGGTATTGAATTTAGTTGGTTTAATGACTACTCTATATGCTTCCTCATCTGAGCTTAGACCTTCTGACCTATTCCAAATGTACGTTTTTAAAATAGAGATGCTTCCCATGTTATTTAAATGGAGTCACTTTTACTCCCTAGGGAGTTTTTCTGTTTTTTAGTACCGAGAGCGAAAAAGTGACACTTTAGTATCATGTTTCAGGGAGTAAAGTAAGTACTTTTGACAGTAGGTGGAGGAAAAGGTAATTTGAGTATGAGATATTGAGCCGTTCTCGGACTTTTCATGTTACTAGATTCATTATCTACCGTAGGCCTACTTTGAAGGAGGATTGAATTTCAAGTTTGAACAATAATATACTATTTATAGGCTAATTCAATAATAATATAAATATTACAATCAGTGGCGCCATTTCACCAAACTGCTAGGGGGGGGGGGGCAAAAACCAAGAGGTGGAGGGGGAAGGAATACCACCGAAGGATTGAGGGTCCTGGGTTTTTCCCCATAAATGTTACATTCGAAGATGTTATAATATGCTTCATTTTTCCAGTTTTATACAAATGTGGTTGAAACATCAATACAAACATATACATTATTAGTTATGATCATGAAATATTTATTAGAATTATATAGGTCTACAGAGAGGCCATAAAGTAGGAATACACTGAAACAGGTTTCTTAAAAATCATGGAGAAAGATAAATTTTTCTTTTACAATGACAATTTCATTGGGGATCATATTCTAATTGGAAAATAACTTTCAGTTAGAAAGCTAAAGAAACATTATGCTGTTCCCATAATTCTCACCAACTCTGTACAAACATTTTTAATTGTCTGATTGTGCCCTATCTTTTGCTTTCACTGTGACATCTTGCAACTTTTAATTCTCATGTTGAAATTTATGCAATAACTCACTTATTGTGCCCTGATCAATAATTGTACCCATTTTATATTCAAGCTTCAACCATACCACAGAGAAAAATATACAGTATTCTTCATTACTCCGTACCCGTATCCATATTTTCAAGGCAATTTTCCTACATTGTTGATACTGTAGAAGTAATTATAATACTGCTGTTGAAAAAGAGTATTAAATCATGCAGTATGAGATTCTAAGGATTCGTGTAGATAGACCCGCATTTTCATTATTTATCTGATCCTTGGGGAGGCCTAGGCACCCCCTGACCCCCCCCCTAAATGGCGCCCCTGATTACAATATTATATCAAATATTACATTATCATATTGAAATTGAATTTTAATTAGTAGTTGTAACTAATTAAGTTTTTGCTATTTCAAAAGTTTTAATAAGGTGCACTTATTAGTAAGATAAGTTACACAACTTAACTTTAGTTGTACCATGTAAGTGATCCTTAATTTATAGAATTATTTTAAAAGTAGGCCTCTGTGAGCGTGTCGCGGAATAAAAATGTGTACCTGGTATGTGTGTGTGTGTGTTGGCGCGCGCTATAAATGCGTGTAGACCGATCCCCCCCTCCGCCTTGTGCCAGAACCCCCTGATGAACGGAGGCTGGGAGCTGTTGGCTGATTTTAATTCAGTCTTGGGCCAGCCGTCGCGTTACCGTTACTGTCGCGTCGCGTCGCCTTTGAGTTTACAAGGGCGTTTTGGGCCGACTCGTCGCGATCGCGATCTTTAACCGCCGCTTCTTATCTAATCTAGTTCAGTGCACAGCTATTTATTCGGACGACTGTCGAACCCCACCAGCACATTGCGAATACAACGTGAGTCATCTACTCATCTCTCCTAAACTAATCACTCAAGTTTATTATTTTCACATGTACCGTAACGCGTCACGTTTTCATGTTTTCTGACTTGCTCGTCTACTATACTGTCAAATAAATTTGAAATTACCATACCTATTCATCCTTCAAAAAACTTGTATCAAAGGATGTACTACGGTACAAGAGAGATTGACAATTTATCAAGATTATATATTTAAGGGCGAGATATTTTTCTCTGGCCACTCTCGTGTTTCGGATGGACACGTTAATTGTCGGTCCCGGCTGCCTAAAAAGTGGTCGTTAGGTCAGAGGCCCTGAAATTGATCAGTTGTGACCTGAAAGCTATGACACCAGACCTGAGCCAGTCAGGTCACTCGATATTATTATTATATATTTACATTTTTTGTCATTAAATGAAGTACTGTTTCTTCAAAATATTGCATTTTTTGTGATTGTAGGAGACCTTCAATGGTTGCATGAAATGGAATACATTGTGTAGGCATAATTCATACCTTTTCTCCATTCATAACTAATGTAAGCTTGTTTGACCTTGGAAGTGAGCATTTTTTACCCAGTTTCCGTCAAAACAAATGATATATTGCTCCCGTACATTTATGCAAGTCTATGCTGTCGATTTGTATGATCTATGTAGATCTATGATCTAATGTAGATCATTAGATGAATTATATAGCCTAATTGGAAGGTAGGCCTAGATGCAAATTTTATTTGCAAAAAAATTCAATGAAATTTCAAAAAGAAAAACATAGCTAGCTTCTATCTGTTTTAGTTTTTCATCAGGGATTAGGCTAAACTTCCTACTTTGATCAACTTCTCTGACTCTAAATTAGCTACCTAGTTATGTTTTTCATTGAATGCTACGTATTGTAGGTCTACCTCAATTTATTATAAACAGTGATTGTCAATGAACAACTTACTGTTACTTTAGGTCTAAAGGTTTCATAGGATTGAATCTTGGTAGGGGAAAAACTTTTTGTTCAACTTCAGATTCAACTTTATTGAATAATCTATTTGCAAAATGACACATTAGTCTCTTTCATATCAACCTATTTCAAGTCACATCAATATTAAAGAAATTAATGAAACTGATTAATCATAATATTTATTCAACAATACTGGTATTACTTTATATTATCCATTTACCTCTGGAAACTTATTATTAGTAGAGTTTCCTTATTTTAACAACCATAAAAATTCCAAAACAATAAAGTAATTAGAAAATCGGTGTTGTTTTCCATGACAAAACATTTGATTATATAACTCTATAGAAGAAAAGACAAGCATTTCTTGTAATACATGTCGTATCTTCAGTAGATTCATCAAGAAGTAGAACAATTTTTATATCCCAAAATTGATTTTTTTTCTGCTATGATACTCCCTGAATATAATTGGGCTATGACATTAGTATGTTGATGATGATAGTGTAGATGATTATAACGATATGATTATTGTAGTGAAGATGGAATTATGAATACGATGATAATGATTATGAGATGTGATTAAAATAGTCTTGAGGCGAACGCACACACAGTAACTATATAACAGACGTTTGCAGACAGACGCAAAAAAATCAAACGTGAGTTGATATAAATGCATATAGACGGACATCAACTACAAACAAGAATGTCATGGACATGTCGCGTTTTAGCTTTCAGTTTTGATCGATGCCGCAAAACAGGTCTTGTTAATAAAATAATCAAAAACTTGTGATAACATGATGTCAGGTCGCCTTATGAAACGCGACCGAGACTTGACCATTCTGCTCACTCCCACGCTCTGAAATGTGTTTGTGATGGAGCGATTCCGAGCGTGACCTAAGCTAAAATATAAACATCGACCTGACCGTTCTGTTCGGGCCCTTAATAAGAAACATATTACTGCCTCAATAGTAAAAATTAAATTGCTACTTTAGAGTTTAACTATGACAATAGAAATTATCTAAATGTAGGGCATGCATAAATTGCTTGAAATAGGCAGAAAATGTTGGTCTCATAGTCATTGAAAATAGAACAAAATGCACGAAAATATCAAGAAGTTAAACGTGAAGAGTTCCGCAGAATCCAAGGATCGATAATAGGTGGTCTAATTGGGTGAAAAACTTGCGTTAACTGAGTGTTGAAATAAATAATCAAAATATAATTATTAGTATAACTTATATAAATTGTAATATAAATTATATAATTATAATTAAAAATATAAATTTGGGAGAGGAATGGCACCAGGATACCTTTTTTCTCTCCCTATCATTTTGATGATGTATGAATCAATAAAGAATTCAAATAGGTAATATTAAATTAAATTAAAATTAGTATAAAGCAGAGAATATTTTCTGGACATTGAGCCTATTACGGCAACATAAAGAACATGCTCCTAAAGAGCAGGCTCATCAGTAGAAGCACCAAACTTAAGATTCTTGAGACCCTTATGAAGACCTTTAGTTACATATAATGACTCTGAATCATGGACTTTGACAATATGGATGCATTCACAATATTAAAGTATTTGAGCAGAAAGTGCTTTATAAAGTTTACGGTCCTGTTGAAGAAGAGAAGGACGAGAGTGGAGGAGGAGAACTAATGATGAACTTGAAATATTAATAGGAGGGGGTGATATAGTACACTCTATAGTACATATAGTACTCTATAGTACTCTATAGTACTCTATAGTACACTCTATAAAGGCACATAGACCAAGATGGTTCGGACATGTTTACAGGATGAATTAAAACAGAATGCCAAAAATAGTGTTCGAAGCGAAACTTCACTCGAGAAGCAAAAGAAGTGTAGACCGAGAATAAGATGAGATCAGAAATGATTTAATAAGGATGGGTTATATAGATGAGAAGATTGATTGAAAACAGAGAGGCTTGGAGGAATGTTGTGGAGTAAGCCAAAGTCCACACTGTGCAATAGAGCTATTAAAAGTTGGTGAAAAAATACAGAGAGATATGTAGGCTAATCGTATTTCTAGAGAGTATATCTAATAATTGGTGTTTTTGTATCTGTAAATTCCAGTCCGTTGTTGAGTTTGTTTCTCATCCTCATATCATTCGAAAGATCTTATACTCACTTACTCCTGTTGAATATCTTATTCCTGTTTGACATTCAACTCTTATTCTGTGGTATGCTCCACCATAATATTGCTTCATGTAAGAGAGTGGAGGCCCTCTTCCATCGTGTCTTTATAGTAATGATAAAGTGAGTCAACATTTAAATAGCTCACTTGAATGATTCACATTTCTAGATAGCTAAAATTTGTTTTGAAAGCGTGAACCACCTTGTAATAGTTGTGAATCACCTTCCATTGAATGAGTAGTAACAAGTATCTGAAGTATTTAAAGCAACAACAGCATGAGATGAGCGTCATAGCGCACACGCACACACACGCGCTATATACAGGCGAACGGAGAAACATGTGGCTCACTACCGCAGTGTCTAAATGCTATGTGCTTCTTCTCATTGAACTAAAAATAAAAGCAAGAGAAAATGAGATACGAGAAGAAAATATCCTTACACAGACAGATCTTTATACTGGTGGTTGGGTTCAATTCCTTTCCTTTTCGTGTGTGATGAAAACAAGCGAACAATTCTCAAGAACCTCGTTGGTCAGGATTTTATTGGATATACTGTCCCTTTTTCAGCCAATTATCTGGTCCTAAACGCCTATTTGTTCACAGTTTCATAAAGGATGTATTTTATCTATACCATGTATCAATTCATATTTATTGCCAGAATAAACATTATAATTATATTAAACATTATATTATAGCCAAATATTCATCTTTATTGCCGACCAGATAGCCGAGTTGACGAAGGCGTTGCACGCTTCAGTCTGCTAGTGCTACCTGGTTGCGGGTTCGAATCCCGCCGAATCCCATCGAATAGGCCTGGACGTTTGATCATCTCATAAATCACCATCGCACTTCCCATTACCCACGCACGAGCAAAAAGCTCATTGTGGGCTATTGTGGGCATCATCCACAATAGAAAAAGACAAACATTCCACAATTGGCTCAAAATGTAAAAAAGCCAAATCACTTCATATCAAAATCAATGATTCACGTTAATTCAGCTAAGAAACTCCTGGCAGTGAATCAGCTCATTAGAATTGAATTTATTCAAGAAACTATAAGTCATCAGTCAAAAATTAAAAAATGTGAACAAAAATTGTAATACAGCCTACAGTTAATTTGAAAGGGAAATGCTTTAAATATAGAATCGTGCATGACTGCATCCATCGTAGTCTCACATCTGTAGAATAATAATCTAAGTTATATTATTTGGAAAAAGTCACATAAATTGCACCAATACTCTCCAAGATCCTGTAGTGTTGGGCTACATCAGTGAAGTATTTTCAAATTGGAGCAATAATACATTAAGTTCATACCTGCTTCAGCACTTGCATATTAATTCCACCTAGAATGTAATTCTTTACAACATTTTTGACTCGAATTTAAAAAAAAACTTGATAAATATTGTACAAAGTTTAACCATAGAGAAACAATAGCGTAAGTAGATATCCCATGGTATAGGGCGTTTATGTCGCAACTTTAACTGTTATCTCAAGCCGATTACTGTTGATTATTGTCAAATTTTACTGTTCTGTTGGGGTGAGAGTGTATGAACGGCACAATATGAGAAACTACCAGTGTCACACAGCATCACGGGAAAGAATTACATGAACTATCGGCTTGAGATAACAGTAAGAGTTGCGACATAAACGCCCTATACCATGGGATATCTACTTACGCTATTGTTTCTCTATGGTTCTACTGTCACTGATATGAGGATACCCTCAGGTACCCAGCTTTGAAAGTTTAAATGTTAGATTCTACTTCAAATGCCACATAGGTAATTTTCTCATCACAACACCATAGGATGGTTCAAAATAAATTTCTGGTCCTATAGTGAGTTCTATTTCATAATGGCAGTTGCTATCATTCGACAACGCAGATACAGTAGCGCTATCCTTTTCTGGCTCTACAACGTAGAGTAGTAGTGATATGACGAAACTACTCAATTTTAATCAAATTTGTCACTAGATTTAGTGAATCAATTTCCAAAACAAAAAAAAATTAAGCTTTCATAGGTTGATTATTCCATAACACAGACTACTATCATTGTTCATTATACTACTATCATCAATATTAAGGTACCTTGATTCCGTGCAAAACTGGAAAATTGTCGATATTTATGCTTCTTTTACATTCTGATATATTCTTCCATTTGAGTATATAAGTATGTTGGGCTTGATGCAAGGTGAAGGTTTATACTTTGATAGGTACAAATCTAACTAATTATCAAAATTAGATAGGTATTTTCTATCATTTGCCAAAACGTTTACTGCTAAAATTATAATTTTGATGCCTCTTATTTAAAGAATTCCAATTTTAACATGTCCTCAGTTATTTTGGGATGCTTTGTTTGAATGTTCCATTTCAAGGAAATGAAAAAAGAAAAATATTCGCTCTCATACGAATATTTTCTCTTATTCTCCTTGTTATATTCTGTCATCTACGTTTTTCAATTTCATTTACACTTTTTATCTATATACGTTTCCATCATTAGCCTGTATATATTATTTTCTCAGTTATTTTTATTACGGTATCGTTTTAGTTAGAAAGATATCCAGATAACATTCTTATCATTTTATGTGTCAAGTATAAGTTAATCAATTGGAAGTCGATTTTGAGCTCTCATGTAAAAAAAATTCTCATTTATTTGTGCAATTTCTTCATTTATCATTGAGTGATCCAATCGTGAATTGTTTAAAATAAATTGAATTAAATTCAAATGAATAACAATGTCATATTTTGTCTTCAATAGACGATTTGAAATGATTGCTGAATATCATTATGAGTACGAGATTTCATTTTTCATTGATATAATTATTATTATTTTTTTTACATCATTAAGAATGATGTTTTGAAATGACAAAAATGAAGAAGATACACAGTAATACTATGTAATGAACGTTAATTGACAGATTCAGAAATATGCCATTAGTTGTTTTTGTCTGAATAAGTGTGTGTCTGTGGGTCAAGGCGATTGCAAACATAGTGAATGCTCACCCTCACACTCTCTCACTCCCACTCACACAATTTTTGAGGGCTGACCTTGAGCTTGCTGCCAAATTTAGAGCTGCTACCTGTCGACGCGGAGGAAGAACGAAAAGAAATTGCATATCTTTCCTAGTCTTATTTGAATTTGTTTACCTAAAGTTAATCGTTCAAGTGGGCAGGCGTTCAAAATGCTGGCTACTTTTAGAGCAGCCTGTTCAACTAATAACTAATTTTCATCTAGCCGTCCAATAAGTAGACGACATTCTCTAAATTTATGCTGTGCATGTTATTTTAACACCATTGTCAACTTAATCGCTACAGATTAAGTTTGTTTCAACTTTATGCTTTCAAAACTTTCCATTCTCCTTTCTTTTCCCCTTTTTCTCTCTTTTCATTACACTCTCTTTCTCTTACCTTCAACTATTTGATGCTGTATGTCGCTACTGAGTTTTATCTTTTCATCAGCTTACAGTTCTCGTTTTCCAAACTTGATGACTCTTGATGAAGCTCTATCTGAAAAATATTTGAGAATAATATCAACAAAGTGTTACTAGTGGTACGGTATTCTCTACTCCAGTAATACCGTACCGGTGCTGTACGAGTTTCCAGTATAGAGTGAAGAAGGATTTTCCCATTGATTTGATATCATTATTTATTCTCAGTGACTCCGAAAACTTGATGGAATGAGCAAAATTAGTAAATACGAGTAACTAAATATGTTATCTCTTCAATACTCAATACGAACAATGAAGTACGTTAATCAATTCTGTCTTTATATAAGAGAATATCTAAGAGTGTCGTAAAAATTTCACGTGAATCTAAAATGTACAAAGATTTCACATATTCCTTTCATTTTCTTCTCTTAATTTGGACTTTTCAAGCACTCCTATCCAGAAAGTTAAGAGTTAAAACTCACTCCTCACACCAAATCTAATTAAATGTCTCGATTTGAAACTTCACTTGGCTCCTGATTTTTGGCAGCCAATGTTTCTCATTTCTCTATCATATTGAAATTTGCTTACAAAAGTGACATGTAAATATATTGTTTTGGATAGAATTCTTATTGGCGCCTTGTTAACTGAAATTCTAGTGCTACTTGGTGCCAATTTATTTCCTCAGACAACACCAAAGTAACTTATGTCAAAAATGGTGAGACAAGAATGTTTCAAAGTCTTAATTCGAAGAGGTTTATTAAGAAATTCAATCACACAGCAACACAGCTACGTTTATGTTTGACTCGTTCTGCACTCTTACTTGTAGCAATATACCATGCAGACTATACTATATTACGTATTTAGGCATTCAGTTATTCTATTATACAGTTACACTTTATTTTACATTTTTACTTTTTCATTTACACTTCTCAGTTTCAATTTGTGGTGGGAGGGGAAGGTTTAATGGGAAACGATGAAGTAGCGAATGAGTTGGTCTAGTGGTCAGGAGAGTTGCAAACTTCAGTCTGCTGCTAGCACCGCCTGGTTCGTGGGTTCAAATCCCGCCGTTTGATAATCTTATCAAATCACTCAAGCACCTGCAACTGAAAAATCTCAAGGTGGGTCACCAAACATAGAAGTGGTTGGGAACACTGCATGGGCTACACTATTCTCTACGGTTCAGCTGAGTGCCAGAAGCATCAATATTGGGGTCAAACACTTCTAGGTGCTTGTTTCAGCTCTGTCCGATCCCATATCTGTCTCCATAGCTCCTTTGTGTTGGCTTCACTCAACCTTTCAATCTCACATACTTCCTTGATTTTAGACATCCAGCTGGAGTATTGGCTAGATCTCTATGGGTGTTGGAATATCTCTCTGATGCAGATGTTCTATGTAATTTTATTTATTTTATTACGCCTGCGAAGGTCTGGAGTAATGATAATGCCAGTACTGGGAGCCGGTAAAGCTGATTATGAATTAAGAAAATCAGTTAATATTTTCAATATCGGGACACCGAGCTTCGCTCGCTAGTTTTACTTTCTTTGCCCTATTACCATAGGTAAGGAAAGTATTGCTCTCCGAAAAAAATTAAGGTACCCCAATTTCTATACGTTTCAAGGTCCCCTGAGTCCAAAAAAGTGGTTTTTGGATATTGGTCTGTATGTGTGTGTGTGTGTGTGTGGTGTGTGTGTGTGTGTGTGTATGAGTGTATGTGCGTCTGTGTACACGATATATCATCTCCCAATTAACGGAATGACTTGAAATTTGGATCCTTACACTATAAGGATCCGACACGAACAATTTCGATCGAATGCAATTATAGATGGCGGCATAAATGGCAAAAATGTTGTCAAAAACAGGGTTTTCGCGATTTCCTTGAAAAAGGCTCCAACGATTTTGATCAAATTTACACCTAAAATAATGATTGATAAGCTCTATCAACTGCCACGAGTCCCATATCTGTAAAAAATTCAGGAGTTCCGCCCCATCTATGCAAAGTTTGATTTTAGATTCCAAATTATCAGGTTTCAGATACAATTAATTGAAACAAAAAATTTCAAGTGGAAAATATTGAGCATGAAAATCTCTACAATTAATGGTCAGTAACATTTTCACCTAAAATTGAAAATAAGCTCGAAATTCGAGAAAATGTAATTATCCAATTGCAAACTGTTGGCAACTGTTGATTCTATTAAATCATTCACTATGAAGAGATAGCAGACCTCGTGTATCTCCAGCGTTATTGTCCTGTCACCAGCTGGCTCTGATCTGTGAATAGTAGACTTGAGATGCGCGTGAACACTAGCGTCAGGTGATCAATTTTCATAACGGGAAGGAAAGTTGTGTGAATTCGCCACACCAGATTTTTATTTATTTATAAACAGAACACAATTCTCTAAAATGATCGTGTTCATATTTTACAGCTGGCTATACGTCAGCTTATGAATTTAGGGGATGCGATATTTTGATTTTCTACAGAATCACTCGCTCACTTTTTACTATCCACAGACGACGAAAGTCTCAGCTGTTTCAGCCAAGGATGAATATTATCCTTTTTTTAATGTCTTTCATCGAGTTTTCCCAAGGATGGGACCTAGTGCAATCGAATTTTTATATCATAAACCTACTATGTTCCAAATTTCGTGAAAATCGTTAGAGCCCTTTTCGAGATCCGTTGAACATAAATAACCATAAATATAACCAATTCATATAAATAATCAAATATAAAAATATATACAGAAATTGCTCGCATAATATAATAGGATGATACACCAACATGATACAACGCCAACAATGTTTCGATGGTGTGGGGGGAATCTGCTCTTCCAATTCCCATCGGACTATATTAGTGCAGTCAGCAGTCTACTATAATAAAATCGCATGCCCTAGGTAAAGAAGGTCATGGATTCAACTCTTCTTTCAACTCTTCACAGTTGAAAGCTGTGAAGAGTCAAAATAAATAGATAAAGTTGCATTGATATAATTATTGCATGCATAATAGATGCATACTAATTATTGCTTGCATTAATTTTTGATCCACTTGATAGCTGATTATTTCTCTTCTCTTCTTCTTCTTCACTCCTCCTCCTCCTCCTTCTTCTTCTTCTTCTACTTCTTCATCTTCATTTTCATTTTATTTTCCCCTTCTGCCATTGCAGCGTAGGGGTCAGAGCCCCGGCCCATCTCTTCCACGCTTCCCGGTCATTCTTCTCATTTCCCTCAATGAGGAATGGAACTACCACTCTCTCGACCAATGCCTTCATGGTAGTCTCTCCCAATTCATTCGCGGTCTATCTTTCCTCAGTTTTCCTTCTCTCCTGGCCTCCACCACTTCCTCTACCCCTTCACATTCCTCCATCCTGATGACATGTCCGAACAATATTTGAGCTGCTTTTATTTCACCCCCTGCTATCTTCATGGCCTTGCTCTTCCCTGCATTGACCTCCATACCTATTCTCGCCATAACCTCCCATACATCAACTGTCTTCCGGAGTTTATTCGCACTATCCTCCATTATTTATTTAGTCAATTATATTGTCTATCTGATTTTTCATAGGTTCAATAGTAGATAGTGTATATTGCAGTATAGAGGAAATTCATTTTTCTTTATACCATCCTTGAAACACAAAATTTCAAAAAACCTTACTCGAAACGCGATTCAAAAAGGAACATTCCTGCCAAACCTCATGAAAATCTATCTAAGCGTTCGGCCAAAAATGCCTCACATACAAAGATACATACATACAGAGTAAAGCAAATCCGGTCAAGTTAAAACGTAGACCTCACTACTACGATCGGTCAATAAATTTTGTAAGATGAGAATCAATCCAGTAAACTATATTATGATTCTCGAGTTAAATTCTCTCTATATCAATCTAGCGAAGGAAGTTTGGAACGTTTAAAACTGTGTGTATGTAATGTCATTTGAGACGTGAAATTGTTTGCTTCGCTGCTGCTTTTGACGATGATGATGATGATGATGATAGTGCTGGCACGCTTCGTTCTAAAGGATAAGAGTAGTGGTGGAGCCAAAGAGGGCTGGCCAGACTCTCTCTGATCTATAGTCAACTTTTGTCAGCCGGCTATTTAGAATTAATTTAAACATATCGACTCATTTGTCCAAGCAGAGACATCTCACACACCCTGCACTCAATTCCATTTATTGCATCATATTCACATTACTTGTAGAAGATAAAACAATAAGATGATGATGATGATGATAGTGCTGGCACGCTTCGTTCTAAAGGATAAGAGTAGTGGTGGAGCCAAAGAGGGCTGGCCAGACTCTCTCTGATCTATAGTCAACTTTTGTCAGCCGGCTATTTAGAATTAATTTAAACATATCGACTCATTTGTCCAAGCAGAGACATCTCACACACCCTGCACTCAATTCCATTTATTGCATCATATTCACATTACTTAGTAGAAGATAAAACAAGTAGTATTGATGAAAAATAATTTACTGTCATTTTTCACAGTTTCGCTTGGATTCAAAAATCTTTATCGTTGCATTATCGAATGAATGAACTACTTTGTGTGCCTGCTGACTCTATCACAGCTAGTATATTAAATATTTATATTAATAGAACCTATATTTCCTGAATAGACCAATTTAGGTGTAAATTAATAGAAACATGTTCAGAGCTCATATTGAATCCCTGATGATCCTCTTTACTAAAAGATGAAATTTCCTCATAGATTGATACCATAATGTATCGACGTATATTTCTTAATTAGAATTATATTCTATTTAATCGAATCTATACAGTACATAGTAAACTTTCATATGACTTTTTTATATTCTAAAATTTCTCATGCATTTTTTTGTGTATTGAGCAGGTTTTCATCGATGTGTTCACTTTTTAACGTTTGCATTATGGTGTATTTGAAGTGAGCAGTAAACATTTTGTGATTATGATAATGGATGTTTTTCTAGTTTACTTTTTGACATGACAGGCGTCCAGAGTTTTGAAATAATCCGCCACACATGTTAGTCCAGAAAAAAGCTTTCAGATTTATTTTTCTCAACGATCCAACAGAACATCATCTCAGATCACCGTTCTACGCTCTCTCAACACCCAATTCATGAGTTTTCTGCAGCGTTTTGTTTAAACAAAAATGCTCTACTGCAGTATGGGTTCTGTTATTGAGTCACAATGTGATATTTAATTCAATAACATACTAAATAGTCAACTGTAGTCAATCTTGAATGCAACTTGAACTGAACAAAATGTTAATCATAGAATCTAGATGAACAATGGCTAATGCTGTAGGCCTACTGAAGTAGAAAGATAGTACGTTTTAGTAATAAAATAAATGGGAATCCCTAAAGGCATAAATGATATTTTTTTAGAATCCTATCCTTAATTTGTAGGACCAGATCTTGAATTTTCTCTTTTGATCCGGCACCCAATCAGGAATGATAAAGTTGAATATTATTCTAAGAAGAGTTTTTATCTATTTAAGCTAGTCTATATCAGGGTAAGTTTTAATTTGACTTTGGTATTTTTCTGTTACTGATTGTGTTTTAGCCTACATGGATCCTCCCTAGACGATTCATCACCATCAACTGAAAGCTACCACATGCTTTCAATTTTCTTTTTCAACACACAATAAGAAATAGAAACACGAAACAATAGCCTACAAACAATGACATAATGTAAGAGTACTAATAAGGAGGCTATCGGACAATTTGTCACAATTGTGTGCATAGAAAAATTATTTCAAAAGTATGAAATGATGAGGTTAAATATCATTCTTAAAAAAGTTTTCATCGACCAAAGCAATGTTCAATGGTCCAAAGCCTTTATATCAGTGTAAGTTTATCAACTTTATCAATGCTTTTCTTCAAGAAATAAACACTATTCCTATTGTATTTCAATATTTCAATCGTGTTAAACAAGATATTTAATTTTATGAGGTTCAGTTATGGGGGTTGCCCTTTTAATGGGAATGCTGACCAACAGAGAACAGATACAGCATGAAGTGAGATATTTCCTCCATCTCAACGATCTAATAAGGCGAAATTTTACAAATTTATTCAAACTACCCAACTGGTTCTTAATTAGTTGATCATTTCCCTGCATTTGTTACGATGTCAAGGTTCTATCACTCTTTATCCTTCCACAGAGAATCTTTTACCTTGATGAGTCTCATTCATAGAGAACGTCTGATCTGTTATGAAGCAGGTACAGAGTGCAATTGAAAAATAAAAACATATTTTGTGAGAATCATCATAGTAATGATGATTCTATTCACCCTCCGCCTCCCTCTACAAGTGGATTATCCCCAAGGAGAATATTTTTCTCTTGTGTAGGTAGTATTTTGAGCAGTCGTTTAGTTGCTACACGCTACAATATTTTAAAAATTAATACGTTATTTCAATTATTCTATGTGTGAAGCGTGATGACACTTTAATTCAGACCGATATTAACAGGAAATCGTGGCTAGTGCACAAGTTTCAACTTGTTGCCAGTCAAGATGCAACATTTCGTTTTTTGGCAATAATCTGTAAACACTTGTACATACATTTATGTATTTTCTTAATTTCTCATGTTTACAATTTCACCGCTATGAGAAAGACTGATCCTATTTCTGAGCTGTGTACTTTCCCTCACTATAATAGCAGTAGGCTTATAGTACAGTCTGTTGGCCTCAGACCTTTGCTTCAGTACTTTATTTTGCACGCCCATTCCGCTGCCCATCTGCATCCTTTCCTACTACGTACATTTTATTCTGTTTTTTACGCATGCGTAGTAGTCTTCTCACGTTGTGTGCTTTCTAAATCTGTCTCCCCAGGGTCGACGCGTTCACTGTTCACTATTCTTCCCTCTCTTTCCCTATCCATTATTCGTCATCCCTTCTCTCGATCACCTTCTTTTTTTGTCTTCTCTTCATCTTCTTCTGTTTCTTTTTCTCATTCTACTCCCCTTCCTACTCCTCCACCTCCTTCTTTTTCTTTCTTTCTTCTTCTTCCTCCTCCTTCTTGTTTCTCCTCCCAATCACTCACACTTTCTCTCTCTTTACATTGTATGGCAATTTGCCAAATAAAACAGCTAGGTTACTCTCGCTATTTTCTTTCAAGTCCCTTTCCTTTTCTCCATTCCTCCTCTCTCTTCCTCCTTCACTCAAGTGTTTGTGCTAACCTTTCATTCCTTCTGCTAATCCTTCCAACATCATTCCTTCAAGCGAAAAAAGATCAGTAAATCGTTTAAAGTCACTTTTTTCCGCACTCACAACACCTATCAGTTAGTCCGCGAATTTTTCATTGAAAGGTGGCACGTGGGAATTTGTCCAACAGAATAAATTAATGTGTTTCTAATGCTTAGAATGATAGCTTCAAATTCGACTGAGTAATGGATCACAATTGTTTGATTGATTTGCTGAAAAAATGATTTTCTTATTTAAATGATGTACCGTACAAGTCGATGTGAACATTTTTTTAACAATTGTTTTGTATTCAGTGTGCGGCTACATATTGTGGGCTACATTGGTATATGGTGATTTTGCAGTAGAATGTTTGAAGAATCCATGTAAGTTTCCTGATAATAATACGATAATATTAGAAGTCTGGAAAAGTGGCATTGGATCCTTTTTCAATCCAGAATGGAGATTTTGATTCTTGATCAGATCAACAGTAATAGGCTACAAGAACTAGAAATAATAGGTTGGCACATTTTTCGTAAAAAAACCCCACTTACTTTTATTTTCACGGTGCTGACACTACTTTGAATACGGCACTTTCATTTCAAAACAAAAAGTGATAAAGCTTTTTTGCTCTCAAATATTCATGAGGCTCAAATAACTCAAATAAGTAGGCCTAGGTTCAATAACCCGAAAAGAGATTTTTCTAGTTTCCTTTTACGAATATTTCCGTACATGATCTATATATTATTAATGAAAAATCGTCGTATTATAGTAACTATATATCCACTATCCTCCTACCATTTCAAGTCATAATGTATTCTCTGGATTCTGGAACAGTATACTATCACTATACTTTGTCTCAAAAGGGACTGAAAGTACCCCATGCTTCCAGTATGGGAAAGAAAACTGAAAAAGAAAACATTTCGAGTTGAAATTCCCAAATACTTCAGTACCTGTACTACTCTTTCTTGCGAAAGGATATTATTCTAATTTTGGCACAAAAGGTGTGGAGATATTTTACAACTAACTTATTTTTCAAAAGTATGTATTCATAAAATTCGAAGGAGCATGGAATAATTCACATTTAATTACTCAGCGACTAAATATTCCGGTTGGAAATAAACAATTAAATAATTGGACGTGACCCAAGTCATTATTTCGTTATGAACTATTAACCTTTGATCGTAAATTAAAAGTTTCATGGCTACAGTAAAATATAAAGCAGTCCTTGACTTAGCGACAAAAATATAAACGAATTCTAGAAAGGAAAACAAAGAAATGCTTACTGCTTCAAATAGTTTCATTCCAACTTGAATAACATATTCGCTTTCCACTCCTCCATCCCCCACTCGCCTTCTCACAACACTGAACACTATGACTATGATACTAAGTTATCAGATACTAAATAATTACGATACTATGAAAAGGAGATAAATCGCAACATACGGATCAGTGATAGTATAGAAAAATAGAGACTAAAAAAAGTATTGTATATTCTATTGATTCTTTATCACAAATGACAAAGTATTGCCAGGTCTTGCATGACCCATTGCATACTAACACCACATTTTTATTAGAACAAATTACAAAATTAGCTTATTCAGAGCAGAGAATAAATATGCAGATAAGTAGAATACTTTTAGAAACAAAGAGTAGAACTTATTTTTGTTATATACAGAGTAGAAATAAGAATACACGCATCAACTTCTAAGTAAATAAATACCATCAATACTAAGTAAATAACATGACTCAACTCTTGTAACCAGATGCACATACTGCAAATACACACACACGCTCAACGCAATAATCCTAATTAAAGAATAGATGAAAAAATAAATAAATGAAATACTGTAAGAAAAACAATAACTATTCATTGCCCTCCAGAAATAATATGGATAGTCTCCTCTTGAAAACACCAAGAAACAGAAATTACTACGTGTTCAGGAATAGCATTCCAAAGTCTTGTAGCAGTCACCACAAACGAGGAATTGAATGTTGCAGTGCGATGAATAGGAATTTGCAAGGTAATAGGAATTTAAAAATGAGATCTAGTGTTGCGATTTGGATTGACATCAAGTCGGATGAAATCATCTGCTAGATAAGTAGGGCCCTCCCTCATGATTAGAATTTTATGCACTTGGCAGAGAAGAAAATACTGTCTACGATTATTAAATTTGAGCCAACCAACTCCATGAAGAATGAAGTGATTCGAGAAAACGCCTGCTATCATCAAATATGAATCTGACTGCATGATTTAATGAGCGTTGCAGCCGTCCATTCAACTCATTTCTCATTTGTAATGTTGTGTTGTTATAAAAAATTCAACAATTATCAAAGAACGGCATTATCAAGGGTTACGTCCGATGAGCGATTTAGGGGGTTAGCAGTCTGCTGAGCGATCCATTGCTCATAATAAAAATGAGGATAAGCAGACGCTATGAATGGGTGTCTTGGGTGTCATTAATCATCAGGGACAGTGACAGAGGCAGGCCACAAGCGTATGTGTATACTCGCAATACATTGATGATGATTGAATCAGTACCTACCACCTTCCATAAAAAGTAATCAGTAATAATTTTCAAGCAAAGATCGAATAGCTTTCTGCTTCGAACAGTTCAAATTCATCTTCATTATAGCCTATAATATATTTAATATATTACCGTATAAAAATTCACAATTCCAACAAGTTCTATTAATATCATCTGCATTTCTTCAAGTGAAACTACTAAGAGTTACACTACTGCAAATAGATATAAGGTATATAGTATCTCACAGATATCAAGAAGATTTAAGATCAATTTCATATCTAAAGCAATCTACATTCACAAATTTTAATTCTATGCCAATCTACAATCGTCAATAAAAATAAATGGAATTTAGTTATTTCCTTGCCCTATTACCATAGGTAAGGAAAGTATTGCTTTCCGAAAAGAATTAAGGTACCCCAATTTCTAAATTTCTATACGTTTCAAGGTCCCCTGAGTCCAAAAAACTGGTTTAGAAATGGAATAGCTTTTCAAAAATTTACACCCTAAGGCTGTGCTAAGGCTAAAATTAAACTTTCTACTAGTGTTATTTTTCAAAGTTTTTCGATTTGAATATTTTCAAGTTGATCATTTTTTGTGAATTGAATAACTTTCTTAAAAATCCATATTTTCAGAAAATTCCTGTTTTACTAGATCAACAATACAACGAAGAATTTATCCTCTGAATCTCATGGATTTATCTCTTACCGAATTTGAAATGTTCTATCCCAAAAATTTAAACTTATATCTCAAAACGTAATGATAGGAAAATGATGTTTTCCTAAGAAAACTTTTTTATTTTGATAGCTTGATGATATACAAATCGAAAAACTTTGAAAAATATCATCAGTAGAAAGTTTATTTTTTAGCCTTTGCACAGCCTTGAGGAGTTTTTTTACTATCACCAGTAATAGTACCCAAATCGATTTTTACTTTCTTGCCCTATTACAATAGGTAAGGAAAGTATTGCTTTCCGAAAAAAATTAAGGTACCCTAATTTCAAGTTTTCTATACGTTTCAAGGTCCCCTGAGTCCAAAAACATGATTTTTGGGTGTGTGTGTGTGTGTGTGTATGTGTGTGTGTGTGTGTGTGTGTGTGTGTGTATGTCTGTGAACACGATAACTCCATTTCTAATCAACCGATTGACTTGAAATTTTAAACTTAGGGTCCTTATACCATGAGGATCCGACAATAAGAAATTCAATAAAATTGAATTCAAAATGGCGGAAAAAATGGTGGATAGTTACTAAATAACCATGTTTTCCACGGTTTTCTCGAAAACGGCTCTAACGATTCTCTCCAAATTTATACCATTGATAGCTATTTATAAGCCCTATAGTATCAACTGACATGAGTCCCATTTCTGGGAAAATTGCAGGAGCTCCGTAATATTCTTGAGAAAAATGGCGGATAATAACTAAAAAACCATGTTTTTCACGGGTTTCTCGAAAACGGCTCCAACGATTTTCTTCAAATTTTTACCATGAATAGCTATTTATAAGCCCTATCAACTGACATGAGTCTCATTTCTGGGAAAATTGCAGGAGCTCCGTAATATTCTTGAGAAAAATGACGGATAATTACTGAAAACCCATTTTTTCACGATTATCTCAAAAATGACTTGACCGATTTTTTTCAAATTCATACCCTGTATAGTTATTTATCAGCTCTATCAACTGGCACGAGTCTCCTCTCTGGGAAACTAACGGAGGGTCCACCCCATCCTTGAGAAATGGACTTTGTAACCTCCTTCTCGTGCATGAGGTAGGTAGGTAAAGCAGTTCATAAAAAGAACACAGTCATAGTCGAGATATTTTATCTGTAGAACAGCTGTTTTGACGACTTTAAAAAAAAAATCATCGAATTTCACAATTTACACAAAGGAAAAGTACTCTGAAATCAATATTATATTATATACACATATACAGAAGTCTGATCGTTGTCTCAAATATGTTGCCGCCAATCGTTATTACCTATGTCATTCCCCTAAATTATTCTTGTTTAAGAATGGTGCTTACAGTTCAATGAGCAAGGAAAGTTGTGTGAGTGTAGCACACCAGATTTTTTCTAATGTCACCAGTAAAATGTTAGTCAGTTGCACAGACTTTTGAGAACAGTTTGTAAAATTGATAACAATACATTGGATAAAATTATTATTTAACAACAAATGATTCGTTTTTATGGAAGGTGGTGGGTTCTGAAGTTCTGATTCAATCATTATCATTAATATATCGTATTGCGAGTATACACACGACACTACCCATTTAGCCTTCTTCTTTCACATTTCCTGATGATTAAAGACACCCAAGTTCTCCCATTCTTAGCGTCTGCCTATCCTTATTGTTATTCTGAACAGTGGATCGCTCAGTGGACTATTTTTTGCTGAATCGCTCATCGGACGACACCATTATCAAGGACATGACAGTGCATGATAGTGCGAGCAGCTCTGGCAGAAATGTTCTTATCCTCTTCAGTTGATGCATCCCTCCAAAAACCTCATTACAAACATGAGTAACCTGTTCCCTCCAACTCAATGAGCAATCAATCAATTTTTCGATGATGAGCTATTCTGTTGGAATATTACATTTATGTTTATCAGTGAGCATCTGGGCTGGAGGACTCGGTCAAAATGCTGCTGATATTTTTTCATATTATTTTTCATTTCGTAATAAATTATTGATTCTATCTAGGCCTATAGCATACATGTCATAAATATTAAAATATTGAGCAGATATCCTTTCTCGCTTTGTTTGTCGCTGGAGCTCGTAAATCTTATTCTCCAATTAACTCGTTCTGTATAATGAGTCGAAGAATAAGTGTTCAAAATTTGAAGTTAATTAGTGGAAGCATTTGAATGTTATCGTCGAAAATACAAACACTTCCACAAACAGACGACTCGGACCTTAATTCAAAAGAAGGATCTCGCTACGCTCGTTCGATTATTACATATTTGGAAGAGTAAGAAATGGCCTGTCACTCGATCTATGCTATGAGAAAGCTTATTTTCTACCATTTATTCGTTATAGAATGATTGATATTGGAAGTGAAGAGAATAACATGACAATTGCCTAGGTAGTGAGACCCAAATAATTTGTATTTTAACATCGCTAGACTTGATGTGTTTATGACATCAATAGACGGGGAAAAGGTTCATATGTTATGTCATATGTGAATTTTCACGATAAACTTCAAATGTGTGGGCAGAACCAGGACTTCTTTCCATCTGCTGTCCGCACTCTTAGCTTTGGATGGCCTGGTCGAGATTGTTTGTTGATCTGTTATACGTACTTCCAATTATTATTAACTATTGAAATCTGAATCTATTTTAGCTCCCTTTAATTTAGTATCGAATATTTTTACCCTTGCTTATTGAAATTTTTGTTTATTTGGTCTATGGAAATATGTCATTTACTTGTAATTTTGTTACTTGTTTTATCATTTGTTGTAAGGATTGAGATGTGACCTGGTTTCCGTTTTTTATTTATTCTAGTGGTTTGAATAAGGTATATTTTCTTTCTATTGACATGTTTGCTGTACCTTGTTAGTTGTTCGAACTCACTGCCGGCGCGCAGGTTTTTCTTTGCAGGTAGTGCTATTTTGTAAGTTAGAATATTTATTTTATCAATCTGTATTATTTTGTGGCAAATAAATGAATTTGAATGCGTGCTAAATCCTCCAGACTTTAGATAGACAGGATTGTAGTAGTTAGAAGTCGATGCGCGGCCGCATAATCGCAGCTTTCTTTCCTTGGCCGTCGGCGTCCCATCGGCTGATCATTGGCAAGTCGAATCGGTGAGAATGCCCAGAACGAGAGTACTGTTCTTCATTTGCCTACCCTGTATTTCGCACAGTATGCAACCCGCACAACATAAGTGTGTTGCAGTGTGCATACTTTCCCATTATCATAAATTCTTTTAAATCTTTGTTTTTTTCGATTTGAGGTATCAAAAAGGAACAAATTGTTTCGCAACAATAGATAGGCTTCTTGATCCTTTGGCATGATAGAATACAATTGCATAGAAAATGTATAATTTACAATTTATAGATGACAACAGCTACTAAATAAATAAATAAATAATCATTTTATTTGTAAACGAGCATGTTATGCACATACAAATAGAGTTGCTATCTGATTAGAGCCCATAAACAACAAAATTATTCATAGTGATCACAATAACAATACTATAGGTACAAAGTTTATAATATAATATGAGAATAATAGGCCTTTAACATTACAAATAGAAACTTTACAAAAACATAAGAAGAATAACCAACAATAATTATTAGTTCTTAATCAATCATCGAGCAATATCAACAACAAAGTCTATAATTTTATTAAAATGTGCTTTACGCTGTACATACACTCTAAACTTATACTTATTTATACATCAATATTATCCTGTAGTTTCCAGAATTAAATTCGAATATTCATAGCGTTAATCATGTAATTGTAAATATCCCTCATTTTATTTGCTGTTATATTTGAGAGAAGAACTAGAGTTTTATCTTCAGGATTGACTATGTTTCTTACATATTTGGCCAAGAACTGTTGTCTCAAATCAATATACATCGGGCAACGTACCAGGACATGAGTGGGTGTTTCATCTTCTCGCATGTTACAAAGTGGACAATACTCCATACTGTCTATGTATATACCCCTGTTCTCTAAATAAAGATAAATTCCGGATTTCGATGCCATACGTAATTGTGTGACTAATCTTATACATTTAAACGCTGATCTTATTTGAAGCTGGTCGCCTAGAGCAAAATTGGGATTTAAAGCCTGGTAGAAAGGGAAAGAAATGGAGTTGAATGCTTCCTGTTTGTCTGCCTCGAACAATATTGCACCATGTCTACTAACTATATCCCATTTCATCCTACCAAGCCGTGTCAACCAATTCTCCGCCTGATTCCAATCAGTATTGACATAAGCAAGAGTTAAATGATGTTTCACCAAATTCACCCAGTTGAGAGTATTTCTGTTTTGATAGAGCTGACTGTCTGACAAAAGCATGAGCTTCTTAAAACAAATTTTGGGGTACCTGTTTTCTGGCATGCCTAATATTTTTATCAGCCACGTTAAAGTTTTAAACATAATCAAATTAACCAGTTTAACCCTTCCTGTTTCTAAACGTAGTGCCCAGCTCGGTGTACGTCTACTCAAAAACAACATTCTCTTGAAAAATCCAAGTTGAACTCTCTCCACCTGCTCAGCACAAGCCAACCCCCACACTTCAGTACCATATAACGCCGTTGGAAGAACAACTGATTCAAATAATCTTATCTTGCTATCCCAAGTATCCGAGCGAGATTTTCTGAGAACCTGTAACATTACTTCACTGACCCCCTTAGATTTAGTTAATACAGATGAGCAGTGTGTATTAAAACGGCCTGAGGAACTGAATTCAACACCCAAATATTTATATGTATTGCATACTTCAATTTCTTCTTCCTTATAATAGAATGATCTATTCCTTCTCAACCTGCCCTTATGAAAAGGGATTATCTTCGTTTTAGAAATGTTAACTTTCAATTTCAGAGATTCACAATAATCTTCTAAGCATTTAATTTTGTTTCGCATGTCGGAAGGACAATCTGCTAGGATGACGACGTCATCCGCATACAGAAGAATTAGAATATCAGTAACTCCATCTATGTATATTCCAGATAGACCTCTAGCTCTGAAAAATTCCTCAATATCTGAAATATACAATGAGAAGAGAAGCGGGCTAATCGAGTCCCCCTGCAATACGCCCTTACCTACTGGGATGGATGCATTCATATGGACCAGCTCTGCTCTACGATAAAGCTCGCTAAGAAATCTTACAATCTTACTACTAACTCCCACGTTTCCCAGCTTGTACCATAAACTAAAATGGGGTACACCGTCGAACGCAGCCTCATAATCCACAAATAGTGCATAGATGGGTTTATGTCGCAATTCTACATGTTGAAATATTATTGAATGTAAAACAAATATGTTATCCATGCAGCTGCGATCCTTTCTAACCCACTTTGTCCTTCTGGGAGAACTCTGCTATTCTCTGCCCACCTCGATAAACGAATCTCAACTATTCTCGTTAGAATTTTTACAATTGTATTAACTAGGGCGATTATCCTATAGTTACTTGGCTCATTCGGATCTCCTTTTTTATGTAACACGAACATTAATACTTTGCACCACTCGTTTGGGATAATTTGACCATTGAAAACCTTATTGAGTAAATTCAACAAATAAATCTTCCAGCAATCTGGTAATGCTTTATAGAATTCATTAGTTACATTATCAGAACCAGGGGCTTTCCTATCTTTTAAACTACTCAATACATAATTCAATTCCACCATACCGATATCTGCATCGAGTGTTGGGTGGGTTGCATCTATAAAAATTGGAGGCGTAACAAATTCAGAAGTATATCTATTGATTAAGAACTCAACCCAAACTTCACTGCTGATACAGTTTGTTATTAGTGATTTTCTTTTGAAAAACTTAACTGCCTTCCAGAATTCATTTGATGATCGTATGTTGGAAATTCTTTTTTGCATATCAGTATAGTATTGATTTCTCTTATTTCTTAATAATAGCCTATATAATTTTTTAATAGTCAAATATTTTTCAAGACTTTCTCCTATGAAATTAACTTTTTTAGCAGCTCTATAAGCCTGACGTACAAGTCTTTTTTATTATTACAATCTAAATCATACCATGGCTTATTCCTAAATTCAATTGAACCGTTAAAATTCTTTATCATATCAAGTGAGTTAGCCTCATGCTTTATAGAAACAATTAAATTACAATAATCGCTATTCGAATCATCGGAGGTATTTTCTAATCTATCTGATAAAGTCATTGACAGTTTGTAAAGTTCCTTTTTATCTGAACACCAATTTAATCTCTCTTTGCTTTGTATGTTTTCGTCTACTCTACCTGTCACTACTCCTAAATTGGTTTTAACGATAACAGGTAAATGGTCAGACGATAACACAAAATCCGAAACTATCATATCTGATACTAATTCAATAGAATTCGTGCTGACCCAGATGTAATCAATTGTACTTTTTCCATTATTGTTAATAAACGTATAATTGCCAGGAGAATCGCTTTTTGATCTTCCATTCAATAAAATGAAAAGTTTCTCATCCATAAAATCTAAAAGCTTTTTTCCAACAGTATTTACAATTTTATCACATGATTGTCGATATGGTAGTAAGTTAGAAAATGTTAATATTATCATCTATACATTGATCCAGTTCACCTAATCTACAATTAAAATCCCCTCCAATAATTACAAGGAAAGTTGTGTGAGTGTAGCACACCAGATTTTTTCTAATGTCACCAGTAAAATGTTAGTCAGTTGCACAGACTTTTGAGAACAGTTTGTAAAATTGATAACAGTTTATAGGATAAAATTATTATTTAACAAAAACTGATTCATTTTTATGGAAGGTGGTGGGTTCTGAAGTTCTGATTCAATCATTATCATTAATATATCGTATTGCGAGTATACACACCACACTACCCATTTAGCCTTCTTCTTTCACATTTCCTGATGATTAATGATACCCAAGTCCTCCCATTCTTAGTGTCTGCCTATCCTTATTGTTATTCTGAGCAATGGATCGCTCAGTGGACTATTTTTTGCTGAATCGCTCATCGGACGGCACCATTATCAAGGACATGACAAGGATAGTGCGAGCAGCTCTGGCAGAAATGTTCTTATCCTCTTCAGTTGATGCATCCCTCCAAAAACCTTATTACAAACATGTGTAACCTGTTCCCTCCAACTCAATGAGCAATCAATCAATAAGCCCAATCAATTTTTCGATGATGAGCTATTCTGTTGGAATATTACATTTATGTTTATCAGTGAGCATCTGGGCTGGAGGACTCGGTCAAAATGCTGCTGATATTTTTTCATATTATTTTTCATTTCGTAATAAATTATTGATTCTATCTAGGCCTATAGCATACATGTCATAAATAGTAAAATAATGAGCAGGTATCCTTTCTCGCTTTGTTTGTCGCTGGAGTTCGTAAATCTTATTCTCCAATTAACTCGTTCTGTATGATGAGTCGAAGAATAAGGGTTCAAAATTTGAAGTTAATTGGTGAAAGCATTTGAATGTTATCGTCGAAAATACAAACACTTCCACAAACAGACGACTCGGACCTTAATTCAAAAGAAGGATCTCGCTACGCTCGTTGGATTATTACATATTTGGAAGAGTAAGAAATGGCCTGTCACTCGATCTATGCTATGAGAAAGCTTATTTTCTACCATTTATTCGTTATAGAATGATTGATATTGGAAGTGAAGAGAATAACAGTCATGACGATTGCCTAGGTAGTGAGACCCAAATAATTTGTATTTTAACATCGCTAGACTTGATGTGTTTATGACATCAATAGACGGGGAAAAGGTTCATATGTTGTGTCATATGTGAATTTTCACGATAAACTTCAAATGTGTGGGCAGAACCAGGACTTCTTTCCATCTGCTGTCCGCACTCTTAGCTTTGGATGGCCTGGTCGAGATTGTTTGTTGATCTGTTATACGTACTTCCAATTATTATTAACTATTGAAATCTGAATCTATTTTAGCTCCCTTTAATGTAGTATCGAATATTTTTACCCTTGCTTATTGAAATTTTTGTTTATTTGGTCTATGGAAATATGTCATTTACTTGTAATTTTGTTACTTTGTTTTATCATTTGTTGTAAGGATTGAGATGTGACCTGGTTTCCGTTTTTTTATTTATTCTAGTGGTTTGAATAAGGTATATTTTCTTTCTATTGACATGTTTGCTGTACCTTGTTAGTTGTTCGAACTCACTGCCGGCGCGCAGGTTTTTCTTTGCAGGTAGTGCTATTTTGTAAGTTAGAATATTTATTTTATCAATCTGTATTATTTTGTGGCAAATAAATGAATTTGAATGCGTGCTACATCCTCCAGACATTGATTTAGATAGACAGGATTGTAGTAGTTAGAAGTCGATGCGCGGCCGCATAATCGCAGCTTTCTTTCCTTTCGTCCCATCGGCTGATCATTGGCAAGTCGAATCGGTGAGAATGCCCAGAACGAGAGTACTGTTCTTCATTTGCCTACCCTGTATTTCGCACAGTATGCAACCCGCACAACATAAGTGTGTTGCAGTGTGCATACTTTCCCATTATCATAAATTCTTTTAAATCTTTGTTTTTTTCGATTTGAGGTATCAAAAAGGAACAAATTGTTTCGCAACAATAGATAGGCTTCTTGATCCTTTGGCATGATAGAATACAATTGCATAGAAAATGTATAATTTACAATTTATAGATGACAACAGCTACTATTAATACTAGTAGATCTGTGAACAGTAGACCTCACACAGTATTCTCATCCACAAGTACCTGATTGAAACTATAGACCCTATGGAAATACAGCAATACACTGGCT